>NC_062210.1:3538998-3718998 GCF_912470025.1 Vespa velutina
TTGGACGAGGAAAAAGCTATAGGAGAAAATTGAGTCGAAATCGAAGCGTATCAAGTAGGCGAAAACGAGTAGGCGAAAAATACGTCGTTAAATTCGATATAGAGGATAGGTCGCAAGGATTTATCGGGCGAACGAACGAAGAACGATTTACATCGAGGGGCCACCCAATGTAAATGCCTTCCGAACACGTTCCGGCCAAGAATGATGCATAGTCGTTTTTCGTTTAAAGATCGCTCGCCTTTCTGCCGTTTATGTCTTGGAATCAGCGATAACGTATACATTTTTCTATATACCGGCGATACATCATCTTTGGCCAACGACGTGCATCCCATTAGAGTTAAAGACGTTCTCGTTTTTCTTGCCGATAAAAGGGAATAATAAGAATATCGTTTGTACCGACACCGAAATTGTCTTCCACGAAAGGGAAGGTATTGTTCCACGACGGGTGCGCGAGACTCGTCGATTTTCTACTATTCAAAATAATGGGAAACGCCTGTCGGACGTCAGTCAACGTCACTTCGGAGCTCTGCTCCACCCACGTGATTCGAAGACGGAACGAAAAGGACGCGCAGCGAAGCACGAAAAACGTCTATCTTGGCCATCACCGTTACCATAGTCCTCGACGTAAAGTTTTCAGAGAAAACCATTTTCTCCTTTTAATTATTCATTATTTTTCAAATATACGGTGATGTACGCGTACGAACTATAACTATCTGCTTATACACGATAACAAAGGAAAATTCCCTGATATTCGTGCGAAATGCGCGATAGCGAGAGCCTCCTTTTTTTTCTTTTTCTTTTTTTCTCTCTCTCTCTCTCTCTCTCTTTCTTTCTCTCGAAAATGGGATTAACGGTGGAAGACAAATGAAAGAAGACGTTAATTACGTAGTCCTTTAGAAAAGGAATCTAACCGGGTCCGAGAGTGCGTATCTTCGAGCGAGATCTTTAAATGATGGAAGGAGGCGTGTCGGCTGCTTGCATTACTCGCAGAGTCCATAGTCTCCCGCAGCGAGGAGGTGTTCATCGAGTCGTAGGGTATAGTCGAATGGTTTTGTCGAAAAATGAAAGCGCACTTGTTTTCTGACCGATCGCCTTGGAACCGACAGGTAGACGAAATCCGAAACTCCTTGCGAGAGTAATGCCTTTAAATAACACATACCACCTGCCTTTCGAGCGACTATCGATCATTGGAAATTAAAGGATTTGCTTACTTTTATAGTTTCTTTTCTTCTTTTTTTGCCTGTCAACTCGTACGCGTTCATTTTCACTGAAATATTTTCCTTTTTCGAAAATGTAAAACGCTTTTGCGACCGACCAAATCCAAATCGTTTTTCGTTCTGCCACTCGGAGATTCCTCCGACGATTTCCTCCTCCGTTTGTTCGGCCGCGACCAGAGCTAACTAATGAGTGATCAGAACGTGCAAGCACGTGCAACGCGTGCGATCTCGCCTTTCTACCTCGCCGTTTCTGCTTTCGATAGTCCCTCATTACTCCACGCGAGTAACGACCTCGAGATCTCGCGTGGTTTTTGCATCGCTAGAGTTCTCCACGCCGCTGATCAGAATCGCGCGATAACGCTACGTCGACGTCGTAAATTATGCCGATCGACGTTGAACGCGGTCTTTTCGCATCTTCGGGATTCAATGCCAAGTATCCGTGGAATTCTTTTATCCAAGTACGAATACTTCGTCGCGAGTCTTTATCGTGAGTAAAGGCGAAATCGTTGTCCTTCTCTTTGGAGTCCTCAACTTTTTTCCTCCCCTTTTCCCCATCCCTTTTGACGACTCGATCGACATTACCTCCATTTATATTTCATCCTTAATCGATTATTAACAACATCCCATAGATTCTATTCTCAGAATTGAAACTTTAATTGTGAGTACGATCGCAAACGAAAAGGTAGAAAGGGTGAAAGTAAGCGGACGCACTTTGTTCGTCACGATTCGAGATAAGCGTGTCACAAAACGTACGGAACTCATTTACCAACTCTGTAGGACCTCGCGCTCTTGCTTTACAGTCGCATTCCTCGAAGAGACGAACGAAGAAGACGAAGAAGAAGATGAAGAGGAGAAGAAGGAGAAGAAGAAGAAGGAGAAGTTCGCCGCTAATGGCGTTCCCCTAATGAACGCTTTCTTTGTCCCGGGCAAACAACGGGGTCCTGGAGCCATTTCGTCTGGAGGTTGTGAGCCGTGAGATAAATAAATTCTGAGCTTTCGCGATGAAATAAGGACCGGAAGGACGAGCGTTCTTCCTGATATCGCGAGTTACGTTCTTTGAACAGAAGCAACGATCTCTTCCGATATATAAAAAAGAAAAAGAAAAAGAAAAAAAATTGTTAAGTCGAGACGAATCATTTTATCTCCAACGGGATTAAATTGTAATAATTTGTCACGCAATACGTTTCCATGCTTTTTTCTTTTATGGATCGATCTTTTTTCTTTTTTTTCTTTTTCTTTTTTTTTTTTTTTTTTCTTTTTGATCCTTAAGAGACGCTTACCGTTCGTAATTATTCGAGGCTCATGAAAGATCGACGATGTTAGCTCGGTAGGGCGGAAAGCAGTTACAAGCTTGTCAGGATTTGTCCAAGTAAAAAGAAATTGACACAGTGACACAGTGGCTTCTTGCATTATTAACGAATGAGAGAGAGAAAGAAAGAGAGAGAGAGAGAGAGCTCAAGGACGTCGCAGGACCGCTAGGAATTGGCCGGGAGCAAAAGTTGGACGGCTGTCGTTCAACGGTGGAATCGACTCTAGAAGATCTAACGACGTTTGCGTTTTCTTTTTTTCAAAAAAGTTTACAATTTTATAAACGTGACCATCGTTACGAGAAATATACTCGAGATATTCTTCGACTTTGCTCGATAGAATTATTTATCTAAATCGTTCGAGTCAAATTCATTAACGAATTCTTTAATCTCGAGTTTTATTTCTTAAAGGCAGATCGATAGCCGAATTTCCCGCGGTAATATAACCGTGTATAGAGGCTGCAAGAAAAAGGGGGCTTCGGTCCAGAGGAAAGTCATCTTCTTGTCCACGTATCTCATTTTCTCTTCTCACGAGACGCTATCTCTCTCTTCCTCAGTTCTCCCTATATCACCTTCTATCGGTGATCACCCCTCGCTTCTTCTCCCTCTCTAAATCTACCCGGTCTTTCATCTCTCTCTTACTCCATTCGTGGCACCCTCGCGAGCTATCCAACGCCCTCTGGATATCTCCATACGCCACTTACCAAGCTCAGGATGTTCTCCGACTTCGTTTTTTCTCCTAACATAACAAAAATTCCAACAAAAGATTTTTCATATGACCTTACCCATTTAATTACATCGTATTTAAAACGAATGAAATATCGGACAAAGCGAGTTCCGGTATTTCGAACGATCGTAAAGTCGATGAATGGATCGAGGAGCATCGACCGTTGAAGATATCGTGAAGAATCGTAAGCTTCGGTCTTTACTAAGAGACCGCATTTTATGGAGTAGTTAAAGTTTACTCCAAAAAGTCAATCTTTTTATCGTGACGGTCTATATCGGAGGAGTTCGACTTTGAGCGTCACTGTGCTCGGCTCGTTGCTCACAGAGGGGTGGTCACCCTCGTTGGACTGCAGAATGTTGTCGCTGGAGGCGGCAGCGAGCGATGGGCAGAGAGAGAGAGAGAGAGAGAGAGAGAGAGAGAGAGGGAGATAGAGAGAGAGAGAGAGAGAGAAAGATGAAATGGCTGGCTAAGGGGTGGATTCTAAAGTCCATCCGAAGGGAAGATACGTAAAGGTGCAAGAGAGAGATAGAGCTAGAGAGAGAGAGAGAGAGAGAGAGAGAGAGAGAGAGGTAGAGAGAGGGAGAGAGAGAGAGAGAGAAAGAGAGATGGAGAAGGAAGAGAAGAAGAAGGAGAAGGGAGCACGAGAGAATTTACGCCCGCCAGTGAATTCCTACAGGACCTCATATCGCGCGAGCGCACGCACACGTGCACCCTCGTATTTTCTCGAACATACACATACACACACACACACACACACAGGCACAGGTACAGGGCACAAGAAACAGCGAGAGATACTATATGCGGCCAAATTTCTAGCGCGTGTAGATCGTAGCAGTACGAAGCGAGGAAACCTAGCGCATAGAAAGGAAGCAAAAAACGAGTTGCTTGAGATACTTTTATCGATCATCTCGTTAAATTTCGATCGATACATTCGACATTATTCGGTAGAAAATTTTGAAAGATATTATTACAGATAAGCTAAAAGAGAATGAAATCGTTCCGCGATTATTTCGAAGTTTGTGAACGTTTCGAAGCATTCACCAGATCGGAATGATTGGTATATTCTCTTTTTGTAATTCTCTTCTCCGATATTTTTCCACGGCGATATTTTTCGAGCCGATCTATAGATATACGATCTATAGATACGTCGTGAACGGCAATTCACGTAGGTCCGTCGTTGAAGGAAAACGTCAATAAACATTCACATATAACAGAGCACGAAGGAAGGCGGCCCGGATGGTTGGACCAACAAGAACGGCAAAGCAAGGCGCCAATCACGCGCAAAGACAAACAGTGCCTGCGGACCACCGCTGATTGCCGAGAGGTCCTTCCAGGACCCGTTGTCCTGCTGCTAGACAGGCACGTTCTCTGAATACGAAATCAAAAGACGCTTGGCTTTCGCGAGCACGCACCCTCTCTGTCGTCTCTCGAATACGCTTATGGAACGAAATATGTCAAATCTAACGACGGCCCTTCTCCTTCTCCTCTTCCCTACCGTTATTCTATTAATTTTCTGCTAATTTCGCGTTACGTCAACTGTTAATGGGAAATGCGACGCGTTCCTAATGAATCTTTCCAATCGGCATAACGTGACATTTTGAAAATTTAGATAAAAGAAAATACCTACTTACTCCACGAAATCGGATAATAATTCTATATTATTTCTTCCTAGATCGCAACGAAAAAAAAAAAAAAGAAAATTGCAACGAGTTTGCGAGAAAGAGAAAGGACGGGATAAGCATAAGTTCGTAGAGAGAAGCAAAAGTTCGGGCTGCTTTTTCGTCCTGTCAATTCGATATCCGGCGTGTGACGGCGAAGGAAGAAGATAACGCGTCGATATACTCTAGCTACGCTTGGTAGGGGGATGTGTTTCGCTTGTCCAAGCTTCGTCTCCTGAATATTCCAAGCTCTAAAAGCTTCTTCCCTCTTCCCTCTCCACCCTTCCAGCCTCTTCGTCTTGCCCGAAGGTACGACGAACGGAGGGTCCATCACGTCCATAACAAGCTGTCTCTCTTACTCCCTCGATATTCCTCTCCTTCGGCCTCTGACATTCTTCCCCTCGCCCCGTCCTAGGCCTCTTCGAGGAGAGCTCTCTCAAAGGGTCCAGAGCTATGGAGATGTTGGCACCAGTGGAGAGAAGCGGCGTCAGAAGGGAGTCGCAGCCCAGACAAGAGAGAGAGAGAGAGAGAAAGAGAGAGAGAGAGAGAGAGAGAGAGAGAGAGAGAGAGAGAGAGAGAGAGGGAGGTAGAGAACAACGACGGAAGGTTGGTGGTAAGAGCAGGAAGGAAGAAAGACGAGGAAGGATAGAACGAGGAAGAGAAGGAAGAGACTATATCTCTCTGGCGCGCCTACGTTAGGTAAATTCGGTAGTGTAACTCGAGGGGATGAGGATAAGAGGGCGAAGAGGGCGAAGAGGACAAAGTGGGAAGGGGCCGAGCGAGTTTGCGAGGAGACCATCGCCCGCAGGGTTGGACCGGTGATCGATAGCCGCATACTTCGTCCACTACCACCTTCCAACTGAGACTGGACTCTTCCAACTTACCCTCCTTTCCTTCTCTCTGGAAGCTCTATCGTGCTCGCGAGATAAAACGACATCGTAACGAGCTTCTCTGATAAGCTTCTCAGATAGAAAGATTTTTCTGTTCTGTTCTGTTCTGTTTTCTTTTCTTTTCTTTTCTTTTCTTTTCTTTTCTTTTTTTTTGTACTTTACTTTTTTTTCAGAAACAGTTTGCCGTTCTTCTTATGGGTTTCGTTAATTACGGACCTTTGTTATAATTCTTTGCAAAAATGTTTGCTCTCCTCAAAGGGTTTTCTCGGACGTGTCCAAGGCACAAACGTATATCGACGTAGCAACGACGGTACGTCGTTTCCTTTAGTCGTTGTTTGTTCAGGTGCCACGAAGGATTAGTACTCGGTTCATCGAGTTCCGATCCAGATCTTCCTTTGGAAAATCGTTCGAGACTAACGCCGATCGACGTTGGACCACCCTAATTGGGACTTTCTCCAAAACTATCGGGAATTCCTTTGTAAGCGTAACGTCCGTTCTTGTAATTAGCGAGAACGCTGTGCCAGATCCTAATCGATAATTTAAAAAGAATCAGATACTTTTTCTTTATCCACGAAGTCTTTAATGAAATGTTAATATAAATTATACGATTACGTATGTCTTTATTTTTTATTCTTACGATTTCTACGTTGATCGAAAATCTTGAATGAATTTTACCTTTAAATCCTTTCTGTCTCTCTCTCTCTCTCTCTCTCTCTTTCTCTCTCCTTCTCTACTCGAACGAAGGAAGAAGGAATGGACGATAGGGAGAGAAGGCGAAAAGGAAGAGAAAGAAGAAGGGTTGGGAGAGTGAATATTCCGCATTCCTCTTTTTGGCGGCACACAACTAATTGCGACAATGCTGGCATATTTCTACGCGGCGTGGGTCACCGAGGGTGAGAAAAACGACGTTCGTTGCGAGTCTCGTCCGTATGTGTGACACCAACACGTATGTTTGCTATAGCAACCACCCTCACTCTTTTTTTCCTTCTTTCCCTATCTCTCTCTCTCTTTCTCTTTTTCTCTCTTTCTGTGTAGCTCGACACACATTGGGCGCGCACGCTAAAGAGCAACGTGTGTGCGCGCAACCACCGTTGGCCATATACCGAGAACATTTTGCGAACACGTGCGACGGTACCACAAGTTCTGCTTCTTTCTCTCTCTCTCTCTCTCTCTCTTTCTCTTTCTCTCTCTCTCTCTCTCTCTCTCTCTCAGTGGGCTTTTATTACGGAGACCGCCTCACATCTTTCCGCTTGTGGTTGAATTTTCCGAAAATTCGCGATTAGCGACGCTCCCTAATGGCTAGACTTTCCAAATCGCACGGAAGGAAAGCACTGATTTATGTTTATTACTTTCAATTATTCCTTCCTCCTCGCTCGCCATCTTGGCTTTCTCGTAGCCCGATCGTTAAGTCCTTAACTAAACGATGTCCGATTTGGTTCGAATTCGGTGGACGAAATACGGGGAAAAACGTAGGTGGAAAAGAAAAAATAAAGGTCGTTTTCACGATATCGACGACATTCTATATATATATATATCTTTGAAAGGGTCTTGTGTATGTGCACGGGACGAAACGGAAAGAAATTATTCATTCTCGATCCGGAGAAAAGAGTCGCGAGGCGTCTATCGAAAATGCCCACGCAACAAATCGCTAAGGGAGAAGAGAATGTAAGAGAGAAGGGCAAAAAAAGAATGTCGGACGCGAGAAAACCGTGAACGTGGACGTATACGGACGGAAAATAAGGGTGGGCTCTCCCAAGAGATCCAAGAACGTAGGATTTGTTTGCGCCCTCCCGAGTCCAAACGTACTTTTCCGTAACGCGTTCCGCTCCGATGGGAAAAAAAAACGAAGGATCCGCGTAATGCGTCCAGCGAAAATGGTCGGACCTCGTATTAATATTTACGAAAGAGAAAATAGCCCTTCCTCGCCTTTTTTCTTATACTTTTTTCCTCAACAATTTAGATAATCGGTCATAACAGATACATTTTCCCTACTCGTTTTATAGTTTCTCTTCTTTGAAAATAGTCGAATCCCTAAATTCGTATATTTCTATATGGAAATGTCTTTCCTTTATTGCCACTCAAGTTTCCACGAAGACAGAAACTGCCTTTCGATCGACTTTCTCTCTCTCTCTCTCTCTCTCTCTCTCTCAATCTTATTTCTAATCTTTTCCAAAAGAATCGTTCTGCTTTAACGTCGAACGTTGCGTCGAGCGAAAAGATTTCAAGACGTTTTTTCATCGCGTTTGAAGCTCTAACATCGAGGGAGGACCGTACCGGCTGAGGGGAAAAGAAAAAGAGAAGAACGGACAACGTGGGCGATCGAGAGAGAAAGAGAGAGAGAGAGAGAGAGAGAGAGAGAGAATGAGAGAGACGAATAGAGACGAAACGAAAAAGGTGAAAGAGAGACAGGGAATGCAGCTTGTACATTCGGCATGGATTTTCACCGGCAGTAAAACCGTCACGATTTCCGCACGATTGTCGTCAGCAATGGTCGGACAAGCATTGTCCGACGAGCAAGAAGAGGAAACAGCGGGTGGCAAACGTTAGGAAATTCGCCGAAGGAACGAAAGGCCGAGGACAGCGTGGAGGGGGGCCTCGAAAGGCTAAGCCGAAACCTTTTTCAAAGCTCTCCCTTCGTTTCGTATATTGTACGACGATGCTTCTTTTCTCTCTTTCTCTCACGCATTTACGCTAGTAGGATGCATCGCACTTTTTTCTCTTCGCTACCTGTCAAACTTTCAACGCAATTCATCTTTTTCCTACCGTTGCAAGGAAGCGCTTTGCTTCTACGCATATATTTCTATCCCTGCTTGCATCTCCCCCTGTTGTTTTTATTCCTTCCAACATGAGCGCGCGTTCTTAATCGCGAGATAAATATCGTGTCGAGCATTGAAAGCTCTCTCTCTCTCTCTCTCTCTCTCTCTCTCTCTCCCTCTCTCTCCCGTGGGCGCGCGAGATGGATCGTTCAAGAACGTTCATCTTAACGCGATTGTTTAGCGAAGAAGCCAAGGTCTTCTCTTCTCACCTGTCTCAAGACTCGTTGAATTCTCCGAGTATGGTCCACCATCCGTAAGACCCATCTCGATTACTTTCTATTTCTATTCATTCGACGGCCGACGATAATAAACCCCTCTTTTCTTTGGCCCTTTTTTCTTTTTATGCCTACTTACAACTCGGAAGAGAGTACATTTTTTGTCTCTCGTAATAAATTAGATTTATACGTACGTATTCTAAATTTTTCCTTTTTCTTTTTTTTCCCCCTGCTATTATATATTTCTTTCATCGAGAAACGTATATATCCGAGCTCGTTTTCCCGATTACATTCAAATCGATTACATTTCAAGTTTTACGAAGAACGAAGTTAGCCTTCGAGAGTCGATTCTTCTTTCTTTTCTTCGTGTACGTGTGTAGGCGCTCGCGCGTGCGCGTGTTCTGCGTCAATGGAACCGCGCCAAAATTGCAGAAATGCGCCGAAGCCGCTGATGGCTTTTCGCTCGTCTTGCTCGATTTTTGGTAATTACGGCGGTGCGCGGAAGGCTAGCAATCTCGTAGCCGAGTTGCATCCGCAAGGAGAAGCTTCTTCGTCCGATGATCGCTCGGCAAATAACAGAGAGACGAGAGGCAGCCGTGGCTTTCGAGCCGGTAGTTGTCGGTGAATCCTCTCTCTTTCTCTCTCTCTCTCTCTCTCTCTTTCGCGCGGGCGTTCCTTCTTGTCTTCGATTGTTTCATCCGACGATTCTCGAAATTATCGAAGATGGTGCGCGAACGTTTCTTCCTTTCGAGTTTTCTTTTCTCCGAGAAAAGATTTTTTCCGTATTTGCGCAAATCCTCTCACCGCATTCTATTCACTTATTTCTTGAAAAAGGAAAAGAGATAGGACAAACGATTAGCCGCGATAAGAATTTCTCGTGTTTACTTATCGTTGAAGAAAAGATAAATGCAAGTGACGAGTATCGAAACTCGATGGCTCGCACAACGAAAGACAGTCGTAAATCCGTCAACGCGTAAAGAAAAAAAAAAAAAAAAAAAAGAAAAAGAAAGAAAAAAAAAAGAAAAAAGAAAAAAACTCGACAAAAATTCTTTTCTCGAACACGAAAGAAAAAGGTATTGTCGGATAGAAAAACCTCTGCCCGAGTAGGACTAATCTTCGTTTCTAAAAGAATCCCTGTTGCGGGTATCCATCAGCGTTATCTCGGAATCTCCACGGCTTTGGAATGGATTCATTAAGGGCTGGCTTCATTAACATCGTCAGGGGATGCTCGCTGCTTCCTCGTCTTCCTAGTACGTACAAGACTACGTTTCTACGCTTCTCTCATTTCATTCTCTCTTTCTCTCTCTCTCTCTCTCTCTCTGTCTCTCTCTCTCTCTCTCTCTCTCTCTCTGCTTCTTGTATTTTTGGTTTTTTCTTTTCTAATCATTATTATTTCGTATGTCCAAAAATACACGAACAAAACATCAATAACTTTGTAACACTGCAAACACCGTTGGAACCTTCCTTAGGGTCGTAAATACTTCAGCTGTTCACTGCGAAGACGTTTGCTATTGTTCTAAGAGTCCCAGGAGGTCCCTGCTTTTCGGACGCTTCTTGCAAATCTCTTTCAAAAATTTGAGCCCTCATCGTTTACTTTACCGAATGCTTTCAAAATGAAATATTCTCTTGAATCTTGCTTGTTCAAAAAAGTTACGAGTAAAAATTATTTTGTAAAGATCGAAGAGAGAAAAAGTGTTGAAAAATTAAAGGAACCAAAAGAAAATTATTACGTTCCTCTTGTCAAATAGTAATAATAATAAATTGAATATTTCTTATTAACGAGTACATTTTTACTTTCCAAAGAATTCGATTGGAAATGATCGTCGCGCATATGGTTCGTACGAAATCACGCTACATCTTCAACACCTCTTTCAACCCTCTCCCTAGCGCGGCATAATCTCCATCGATGATACAGCGTTCGCGTAAGGAGTTGACGTTTGGGGAGGAGGATAGGATGGCGAGAACGAGGAAGGACTAGTCAAAGAGAAGGAGGAAGAACTCCTTTTCGACGCACTCGCGGTTCATAATCCTTCGAGGGGATTCACGCTCGGAAGCGTGCATGTCACGTTGCCCATGGGAAAGGAAAAGAGACAGATCGAGATGAAAAGAGAAGAAAACGAATAGCACGAGCTGAATAACTCCGCCTGGATGTTTCTAATATCTGACTTAGAAAGCTTACGAGTTCGTGAAGAGGACCGATGAACTTCGGATAATCATGTCCCGAGCCTTTCTTCCAAATCCGCAGCGTACGCACGTCTCGACGAGCGTCGTTACGTAGGCGTTTTGTCCCGCGTCTGCGGATTCCAAGCGACGAGTCGTCTTTTTAAATAAACCCTCAGAGATTTCTACGTGACTTTTATGCTCCTTATTACTCTACGATCTTATTCATAGAAACGAATTTTTCGTTCGTCCACGAGGCATATCTTTCCTTTTCGATGAAACAGCGCGTTTACGAGCACTAAAGCCATCTTCATGTTAATAGATTTTTTGTCAATTGGTGGTTCTCTATAAATTAAAAGACCTCGTTACGAGATACACTGATTTCGAATTACTTTTCACTTTCCGTGGTACTTTTTAATGGACCTATATCTACTACCTATAGTCGTTCGTTCACTTTCGACCGGTTATATATGGGCGTCGAAACGACGTCTGTTATCAAAAAATGAGAAAGTTTATTGTCCCGGTTAGAGAAGTGCCTCGGGGGCTCGTAAATCGATCAAATTCCGTCCGTTGGAACGCGCGTAGACGAAAGAGATGCGCGCGCGCGCGAGGAAGAGGAAGAAGAAAAGAGGGAAGGAGAGAGAACCAATTTGGTACACGTTTACGATGTCGTTTTACTTCGATAAATATGCTTCGGAACCCCTTCGAAGGGATGCAAAACACCCCTTCGATAGGCGGGGTGCAACGAAACCTGTGTAATCCGCCATACGTTTCCCATGAATATGCATCTGCGAAGCTAATGCGATTTGATTCACGATTGGCCTAAACGACGTGAGGGGACCTCTCGAAATCCGCAATAATTCGATACATCGACCGTAAGGCAGAAATTATCGTTTGTTAGCGTAACGTTTCTGGCGTGCCGCTTAGGTGTGTGCTCTCGCGAGAACGCATATTTTCTCGATGAAAATATATTGCTCGAGATATCTGAGAATACGGAATTTCCTTTTGCATCCTATCGCGGAGTCAAGATGTGCACCTAAGTCAGTTGATTTTCTTTTTCTCTGTATTTTTGTTTTCTTTTTCTTTTTTCTTTTTTTTTTTTTTTTTTTTTTTTTTTTTTTTTTTCTTGAAAAAATCAACGAGCTTCGTAAAAATAATCGTTACGTCGTTTAACATCTCTGGAAACGATCTTGGACGATGAGAATTTAATCGCCAAAGATCATTATTATCGCATTTGCGTCTACGTCGTCGATGGATAGGTATGTCGTGCATCGCTTTATCTTCGATCTGCTTTCACCGTTTGTATTACTTATATACGTTGTATGTCTGTTACACTATTAGACGAGCGCGCAACGTTCGTGACAATTAATAAATCACTCGATCGTAATTAACAGCGCTACGAACTTGTATCAGCTCCCACGGGTAAAGCGATAGGGCAGATGTAAATCGTATTCCACGTGCTCGTTTATAATCCTCTATCCTACCGACTTTCCTGAAAGATTTCCAATTTCTGACGGAGAACCGAAACTGCGCATGCAAACGAGAGAGGAGAATAGACGACGATACGTTTAAGAGAAAGAGAGACAAAGTTTTCTTTTTTCGATCGCTTTATTACTTTCCTCTCGTCCTCTTTAGGAAAATGGCCAATTCGATCGATATTTCCTCGGCAACTCTCGGCAAAGTTTACGTTCGTTTCGTTTACGTTGCAGGAAAAAGAAAGAAAAGAAGAAAAAAAAATACGACGAGAGTCAAAATGACGAGAGAAGGTGTCGTGGAAGAAGAAAAAAAAAAAAAAAAAAAAAAAAAAAGAAACAGAAAAAAAAAATAAATAATTTTGGGGAAATAATACTTGGCAATGATTTCGTCCTCTATATACGAGAATCTTTAACGATGTCGAAAGCAAGGACGTTGATGACGGCGAGCCGGTAAATATGGAAAATAGAAAAGAAATATTAACGACGCACGGCTGTTTGCCTGGGCGAAACAACTTAGAAAGAAGAATCGGCCGAGAGCGAGTATAATCGTCTCGAAAGTTGCGAACCAATGAAGCAGAATATCCTTCGGACGTGTTTTCTTTTTCGTTTGTTTCCTCTCGAAACGAAGGACAAGCACGAGCAATTACGCGTAATCTTTCGTCACCGGTGGATTCCTCTTTATTTTTTCTACGGCGCCCATCCCGCGACGTCTATCGTTTTAAATCATAATGAAAATTCCAATATCTTAGAGAATTTAAAATCGATTTTATAAATACTAGATAAGCTCGTCACGAATGCTTCGTTTCTTACGGACTTTTTATCCTTATATAACAATTATTACGTATCTTACACGCAGTCGAGCAACGTCACGTACTATTCTCGTCTCGACGACCTTTCTCGAAACAAATATATTAACGATCGATCACCGGTTGAAATTTTTTTGTTCCCTCTTAACGCGAGACTCTCGCCTACGTTTCCACTCTGTAATTTCGACAATAGTAAACGCGCTATCGCATTAACGATATACGATTAGTTTCGCGCGAAATATTTTTTTCTTTCTTTCTCATAACGCGTTGCGTTGCACGTATTAATAAAAATACATCAACGAGGAGGAACGACGCACAAAAATATATCACCGATAACCCCGTTTTCGTCCTAAATCTAATATGAGATTATTATTAGCAATCGATTCGATTCATTTTCCACTTTACGCACCGGATCTCGATAAAGCGTCGCCTCGTAACGCGTAACGCGTGTAGACTCGTTCCAGTTCGGACTCGTCCCTTCGAAAGATCCTCCGACGAACCGAATCATCGTCGCCATGAAATCCTGTTAAAAAAAAGGTCCGATCAGAGAGGGAGAAGCGATCCGGTTCGGTGGGTCAAGAGAAGGCCGGCTTTCATGGAAAACCGGAAGGCACCTGCCGCTCTCGATCGTTCGGTCACTGGTCATTTCCTGTATCATCCTGGGGGTAACCAGGTTAATCCATGATTGACCCTCCTGCACGCAGGTTGGACCTGCCGTGGCCGGAGCGAAAGGGAGAAAAGGAAAGAGGGCGAGAGAGAGAGAGAGAGAGAGAGAGAGAGAGAAAGAGAGAGAGAGAGAGAGAGATGGATTCCGGTCCGGCACGCGACCGCGGTACAGTGACAAAAAGGTTTGCTTCGCACGTCACACATATCGTGCCTGCAGGAGAGTTTACGTCAGCTCGTGCGCGTGTATACGTGCATCTGAAATACATCCAGGTTCTTTAACTTAAACCTCAGCCCTCGGGAGGCAGAACCTTTCGTGAGGGCGTGCACCAAAGGGCTACTCTACCTTTCAACGTCGTCCTTCGACGTTCTCCGACGTCAGGTTGCCGATAAACTTTAGTCTACGTCTTCTCCAAGACAACGTCTTTCTCTTCTAACCGCATCGCTTACGATATTATATACTTCGACAAACTCAAAATCCTTCCGATCAAGAGCAGAGAATCATCAAGTTTCCGATCGTATCCGTGCTTTCATCAATTCGTTCCAACTTTTCTAAAAGATGATGGATCGACTATTAGAAGGAAACGGCACCGTTATTACGACCACGATAGACGTCGTTTAAGTATTCGAAAGAAATTGCGAAAAGAGAGAAAGGAAGAGAAAAAAACGTTTCCAGGGCAATCATCCGCATTCCCATGATCCTCCGTGGGTGAGCTGCTAAGAAGGAAGGTGAACGAGCGAAGGAAGACCGAGCTCAGCCCTTCGTAGAGCGTATGTAGGTCGTCGATTCAAGAATAGTACCGAAGGATATCCTGCCTATAGATATCGCAGGCGAAAGAGAGGAAGGAGCGTGAAGTGCGTGAATGAATGAGAAAAGCACTGGGGGAATCTAGAGAAGACCTGCCTCTCTTTCTCTCTCTTTCTCTCTTTGTCTCACCTCCGCGTGCACTTGCGCTTCTATCGCCTGTGTCGCCCCTAGAGACAGCCCTCTTCCGGTTCGTTACTTCTCATCGACATTCTGAAAACCTTCTCCTAGGAAGGTTCTATCGTCGCAAATTTTCAACTAGCACTAAAACTTTCAGGCCTTACGATTCTATTCTTTGGCAAATTATCACGCTATATTTCGTTTATTACGAGGACGACAAAGTAATAATTCGTGTCTCTATAATTTATGTAAAATATACAATTTTTTTTTCAAAATACATGTCTCCTTCGTTCGGAGTTTCTTGGCAAAAGGATGACAGGCAACACTACCTCGAGATTCGTCCGTATAAAAATGGATTACACCCTTCTTTCCCTTTTTTCCTTTAACCGAGTAAAAGCAGCCGGCACCAGCCAATACGGAGACATGTGTACGCTCACGTTCAAGAAGAATATCGAGAAACGTATTTTCGGGAAAAGAGGCAGAAAGGATTCCGTGGGAAAACGGGGCAAGAGTTTGATGATCCACCGTGCGTGCATCCGCGCGAGGAAGAGCAAAGGGGTAGAGGTGGGGAGTTTAAAGGGGAAGAGAACAGAAGGGCATGCGAACGTTCGATGGGCCGAACGAGAAGAGTTTAAAAGAGGGGCAAACGAAAAGAAGAAAATATAAACGGTCGTCGTTCTCGCAAATTTTCACGGCTTCGTGGTAAAACGAGCCCTCTTAAAGTTCCTTATTACGGATAAAAGTATGAATTATTGGGAAGACGCAGTGGTATCGAGGGTTTTGATCGTACCTCTTTCTCTCTCTCTCTCTCTCTCTTTCTCTCTCTCTCTCTCTCTCTCTCTCTCGTCGAGAGCGAGAACGAAGGAGAAGGGTTGAAGAACACGCGCGTTTACGCCTCGCGATACTCAAAATTGCGTGACAAAGTTCCCAGGAATCACGGTGACGATCGTCTAAATTTTCAGTAAAAGGGAGGTAAATATCGCGGATAAGTATACCCGTCCTTTCTCCGTGAAAAGGATTTCGATCGCTCACGGAAGGGCCAAGATTTATCGTTTTTTATTAACGGGACACGAGATATAGGTCGTTTTTGCACGTAATTTTCTCGTAACCCGAAAAGGGTTGGATAAAGTTTCGATGCAACCGCTTATACGATCATCGCTTAGACGAGATCGTTTAAGAACGAAAGTCTCGCTTTTCTTCGCTTACCTTATATTCACAGAGAAAGGGTTAGTTACCGAGCTAAGCTGGTAGTACATACGTTTTCTTCAATTTTTTCCTTCACTTTTCACACGCTTTTTAATCGAAAATGTCTCGGCCGTTGCCAAATACATTCTTCCAAATGTATCGACGTTAAGTGTCGCATTCAATTTTCTACGAGATCTCTGATACTTTTTTCTTTTTTTTTTTTTCTTGCCCCCCCCCCCTCCCTTTTAGAGGAGCTTTACATGTGTTCTCCTCCTTTTGCGTTAGTCTACGAACGACGGCGAGACAATGTGACGTTAGAGTGCGACTCGCTAGCTCACCGACGACATACGTTTCCATTGTCCAGAAGAAATCCCTTGTTTGCTCGAGGATCTGGCGAACAGCTGATTGGGATTTTCACTCTCTTCCTTCTCCTCGTGGATTACACATGGCACGTTGCTTTCGAAACGAAACATCGTTAACGTGGTACGGAGGTGCTCGGAAGCGATAAGCGCTCATAGAAAAACCTCGAGTTTGCCGTACGAACAGCCTTTAAAAATAATATACGACGTTAAAATCATAAACACGTGAAATCGAACGAAAGGGGATGTTTTCGTTGAAAATAAAATAAATATTCAATGTTCCATATCATTGATAAAATGACATATATACGTATCTCTGGGTATTTCTGAGTTTAAGAAGAATTCGTCGTAACGAGCGAAAATGCGATCGATTAAAGCGGCCGATAAGTTGGATCGAGACAGAATGAGGAAGAGAAAGAGAAAAAGAGAAATCACCCCCATCGTCAGGTTTATTTAATACACAGAGCCGAGTGGAGGCGGCGCATGGGGTGGTCGATGGGGTGGTGGTCGATGGGGTGGCGCACCGTAGCTGTCAGGGGGTGGTCGGTGGCCTCTAGGGTGCCGGCAACCTGTTGAGTCAGACAATATCGCGTTTTTACTAATGCCACGTCCTCGGTCCCGGCACGAGCATCGAAAGGTTGACTCGAGGGGCAGGCCATTTCGCGCAACGATCCCATCTCGGAATAGTCATCGCTCAAACTTTTAAACGACTATGATTTCGCACGAAAGAATAATTAATTTGCTTCGCGGTAGATAACATTTTATATCTCTTACTTTACGTCTAAACTTTTCCTTAACGTTATCGGTTTTGTTTCTCTCTCTCTCTCTCTCTCTCTCTCTCTCTCTCTCTCTCTCTCTCTCTCTCTCTCAAAGAAGGGAATCATTAAAGAGCAATTTCTTGGAAGTCGTACGTATATGTGTGTCAAAAGCGCGCGTTTTTCGGTTACCACGTGTTGCGCAGCCGCGTGCCTACTTATTTGTCCAATGTGACGGCGACTTCTATCATTTTCTCAACTATCCAAACGAGTTTGCCTTTCGAACTTTAACCCAAAAGAAAGGAATCGTTGTGGACGCTGTTTAATTGTTTAAACGCACCTAACAAAATATGTACGAATTGAGAAGCTCCGATGTTAAATATAAAAGATCGTATAAAGATTAAAAAGAAATGTTCCAAAGGATGAACCGAGTTCACCTACGATGGGGTATCTCTCTACCGAACCGATTTAGGGTACCTCCTTTCTCTATCTATCTTCGTTTTACTCTCGGTCTCTCTCTTTCACCGTATTCAGGTTTACGAGAGCATATCCGCGTCGAACGATCGAAGAGAGAAATGGAGAGAGAGAGAGAGAGAGAGAGAGAAAGAGAGAAAGAGAGAGAGGAAAGAAGCGAATGCACCGGCAACCAGACGGAGGACCAGGTGCATCTCGGGAGCCTGGGAAGCGCAAACTCCAAACCGATAGTGGCAGATGCTACCGCTTCGAGTCGAGCCACGTCTTGCGTCTCTCTAGTCACCTCTAGTTGTCTCACTAGCTGTCGTACGTGAGTCATCGTGTCGTTTCATCGATTTATCCTTTGCGTCTTCGTTGATCAATTAGAAACCTTCCGTGTTGATAAACAAATAAAGACAATTCAATGGTACGTTGAAATACATATAAATATATCCAAATTTTGACGATTGTAATCGTCCTCAAAGATTCGAAAATAAAATTCTCTCAAAGTATTTCATTTTTCGGAATGTTGACCACCTTGATCGAGTCGCACATATTCAATAAGCATGCATACCTATTATCTTCTCGAGAAAAACTTAGAAAATAATCGAAAATAAATTCACGTACTCCGTTTGGTGAGAGAAACAAATACGATCTTTCGTCGTGTATTAAGAAACTCTTCTGCGCTCTTATTCGTCGACTTTGACTCTGATCCTTTCATTCTTGTACGAGGGGTTCCTTTATCAGCAACGATATACGACGTACTTACGTCACGTCGAAAAACTTCCCATATGGACGGACATAAGGAAAACGCGGAAAATCGGACGACATATGCACGCTCGTGCACTGATTTCCTTATAATCTACCGTGTCGAGGCCATATGCAGAACACATTGAGACGTCTTGTTCGAAGAAAAGTAATTTTTTGTCTTTTTTTCTTTCTTTCTTTTTTTTTTTTTCTTGCTCCAACTTTACTTTCCTTCAATTACAATGTTATCGATCCATTTGATATACCTATATAATAAATAAATTCATCCTTAATTTTTTACATCCACAGATTTTATTTTATTTTATCGACGTAACAAAGTCTACCGATTCTAATTCGATTCGAGAAAAAAAAATTTAGAAGAAACACAGCAATTCCTTAATTCGATCTCTCCTCGATCGTGATATAACGGAGAAGAGCCGACCTACCTCACGCAAGACTCTTGTCTTGCGAGGGTCTCCAATAACTTATGACGCCACGATAAAGCTAAATATTTGTCAGGTGACCCTGAAAGAAAAAGTATTCGAAAAAAATATATCTCGTTGGATCGTTAAGAAGGGAAGGAAATCTGACTCGAATAAATTCGTTCGTTCGTCCGTGCGGTTAAAGAGACTTTGGATGATTTTTCGATTGCTTGTCGTCTCTCCTCCACTCATTCGTATTCTAGGATGTTTGTATTTCGAAACGGTAAAAGATGGTGGGGTTAGAGGCGGCAACGTCGAGCAGTCACATCGCGAATTCCGATCGAACTCGGATTTATCTGCCTTATCGGGACAATTTATGCTCTCCAAACTCTTCGTTTCTCAAATTTCATCCTGGCTTCCTTTCTTCCCGCTCGTCCCCGTTCGGACGCTGTGAAGCTGTAAAGGAAGTACCAAGTTGCATTGTCATGTAGGGGTATATATCGTCTTCCGAAAAAGTCGGCATCTATGGGTAGATAAGGGGAGAGAGAGAGAAATAGAGAGAGAGAGAGAGAGAGAGAGAGAGAGAGAGAGAGGAACGTGAGGATGCAACTCATTACGACAGCTGTCTTCGCTGTGGGAAAAATCTTTGGATACGCATCGTCGAATAAAATCGAGCCCTATACGTGAATCGCGAGTATTCGAGATTTAGACCAATGGGTACGAACGAATAGAACGATTTGAATAAACGGTAAGAACAATTTCAAAAGTTACACCACCGAAATTGATTACTTTGAAGTATTTGTCCGCACGATAATATAACTATAATTTTGCAATTGAAATTTCCAATAATCCTATAATAATATAATAGAGAAGTAATAGCTTGATATTTATCGCTTATTATCTCGATCGAAATAGATCGAGCAAGTTGTAACGACTTACGAGAACACAATGTAATTTCAATGACGACGTAGTTCGCTTCGTGCGCTTGAATCAACCTTCGCTCGTGAAATGAAGTCCGCTTTGCTTTTCGGTCAAAGGCAAACTGTATGGGCACGCGTGTACGTGTGTGTATTATTTTAAACACAACAGCCTCGTGTAGATGTTCGACGACCAAAATTATTCGTATTACAATGTCACGAGATTGTCGTTGATAAACAACCGTTTCTTCGAATAGCTTTGTAACCGATCAAAAGTCCCAAGAGAAATTATTCTATTCGATTGAATATCGCAACGAAGGAAAAAGCTATATAAAAAAAAAAAAGAAAGAAAGAAAAAAAAAAGAAAGAAAAAAAACAGAAAAAGAAAGAGAAAAACAAGAAATACAGAAACATAATACTGGTAAATTTTCATAGAGAAACGAGAAAATAAAACTAGAAAAGATTAGATTAGCATAGAAAGAGGACAGAGAATTAAATAGAAACGTTCCGTCCTCTGTGACCCGTTTAAGTCTCAATTGGGAGTTGCTCTCTTTCTCTCTTTTTTTTGTCTATCTCCCATTTTCTCTCTCTCTCTCTCTCTCTCTCTCTCTCTTTCTCGTACATATAATCGAATACAAGGCTTTCAGTGTAGAGGAGACATTGCGAAAGTCGTTCGATTCGTAGTTTCGAGCCGGGCAATGTCCATCGGAACAACTGGAGCTCGGCGTTTCAGAAGAAAAAGAGGAGGAGAGAGGGAGAGAGAGAGGGAAAAAGAGAGGAGAAGGAGGAGAGAAAGAGAGAGAGAGAGAGAGAGACAGACGTCGAAGCAAGTCTTGGAGCAAAAGGGTCTCACAGCCTTGGAAGAGGAACATATGGTCCACGGGCCGACGCATCGTTCATTGGCCGACACGTAGTCTCGTAATCTTGCTATTTATCACAGGATGCGCGAGAGCGCTGGTAATCTTCGTAGCGTTAAGCCAGTCGCGACTTTTGAAAGATAAATAAGCGGCAATGAGCAGGGACAAGCTTCGCGTCTTCTTTTTCAGGGTAAGGGAAAAGGGAGAGAAGAAACTTGAAACCATCGATCGCGGAAGGATATTGCAAAATAAGATCAGTGTAGGCTCGCGACAAGGCAAAAAAAAAAAGATTAAGCACGTTGTGTTACATTGTCCTATGATATAGATATCTCGTTAATTGTAATTTAATATACTTCATTTTTCTCTCTTATTTCAAGAAAATCAATGCAAAACTTGTAAATTCCTTATCTTATGGCGATAAAAATAAAGTAAATGGTATTATAAAGCGTATTTAAATGAATCGACGTTATTATTCACATACGTGCGTATCGCAGTTTCTGACGTTGTCTCTTCTTTTTTCTTCTCTTACTATTACGTCCGGTCGTAATTATCCCTCTGACGTAAATAGATGTAAGGTCTTGCCGCGACAGATACGACGGAGGAACGGCGATAGGAGTAGGATGATATCCAATGGTTAGAAACCGCTCTGTGTGATCTGGATATTGTTATTTATTAATTAGCTAATATCCTGAAAACGTATGAACATTTGTACATGTATTTTGTATCATGAGGTACTTGTGTATGGCATTCATCGAGATACGTTATAAACACGATAATCTCGTATACATTGATACGCGAAAAGAAAATCACGCATATGTGTATACGAATTAACGTGAAACTATACAATCGATCGATTATTAAATTTGTTCTATCGTTTTTTTTTCTTACTTTTGTTTTATCTTATCTTTTCTTTACCATCTTCTCGTGGCGGCAGTGTGCTCCTCTCGAAAGGACGAATATATTTTTTATATTTATATTTATATTTATATTTATATTCATATTTATATTTATATATATATATATATCTATATTTATATTTATATATGTTATATTTATGTATAATACGAGTATATAAATAAATCGATAGTCGTTCGGCTCCGATGTCGCGCGTGTGTGTACGCGTCAAGTTGTCCTCGTCTCTCGGTCGATTCGCGACTGGATGGCTTTGATTTATCGCTGCGTACACAACAAGAGTTATTATTTTCTTTCTTACGTCTTGAACGATCGCCTTTTCGAAGGTCACCTCTATACGACGACGTAAAGTTTCCGTTCGAATAGGAGATCGTTTAGTTGGTACGAATTTTTTTCGTGCGATAGAAAAGGAAAGGAAATATTTACGTATGTGTCTATATAGACGGGAACAACGATTTTTTCTTTTTTTCTGTTTCGACGATACGAAACGTTTTTGGTTTTTGATCGTTTATCCTCGGCAAAAATTCCGATAGATTTGATTGATCAACGTGGGACACTCGCAGGAAACAAATAAAGCCGCCACGCAGCTCGTTGATTGGCTTTCACTTGCGGTATGAATGACCTATTATCTTATATATATATATACATATATATATATATATAAGATATATATATATATATATATATATATATATATATATAAGATATATATATATATATTTGTATTGATAAATATATATATATATATATATATTTATATTTATACTTATATTTATATTTATATTCATATATTTATATATTTATACCAAAAACCCCATTCGTTCTCAACGAATTAGAAAACATAAAAATGTGGTAAACGCACATTACGAGGGTAGCGGACTACATAGCTAACATCATTCATCTCTTTCTACGAGCATCCTATTGTTTTCTTCTCTTTCCGTTTCTCTCGCTTTTCTTTTGCTTCGCCGTTCACTTTCTATATCCTTAATAAATCATAGATAGATCGCGTCAATATTGCTTCGTCATCAGGTAGGACGTTGCCTAAGTCTAATTAACTACGGCGAGACTCGCGAATACGGCGAACAAAGTAGTAGCGTTTTAATCGCTGTAAAGTATCGTCTCGTGAGAAACGAATGGATCGATTTTATTTTCACTAGTTAGTAATCGCTTTTCTCTTCGAAGAATAAAAAATATCCTTCGCTCGGCGATTATCGATTATCCTTATCCTTGAAAAGCACATCGATAGAAAAAAAATTTATTCGAAAGGGGACAGAAAAACGAGATAATCCTAATACTTTGTCTTTGATATATAATAATTCTACTTTGCATTCATATGGCCACCTTCGACGCGTTCTATTCGATATGATAGCGAAGAATATCGTTACTATTACTATTACTATTACTATTACTATTATTATTACTATTACTATTACTATTATTATTAGTATTATTATTATTATTAGTATTATTATTATTATTAGTATTAGTAGTATTATTATTATCATTATTATTATTATTATTATTATTATTATTATTATTCTTATTATTATTATTATTATTATTATTATTATTATTATTATTATTATTATTATTAATGGAAAAAGTAAAGGAAAGACGTTTTATCGGCCTCTTCATTCGGCACGGTAATTTCTAATTTATCGCGAAATACGCATCTCGTAGCAGCGAAGAGAGAAAGAGAGAAAGGATACTTTGCTCGCAACGATCATCGTGCAGGGTCGAAGCGTTGGCGAATCGAGCGATTCCTTTCGCCGAGTCCGCAACGATTTGCTAAATTACAGAATGCTCAAGGTTACGAGAGCACGAGCGGTACTCAGCGTATGTAAGAAAGCGCGATAGGTAGGGGGGACAGAGACAGAAACAGAGAGTAAGAGAGACGAAATGGAGATGTCGAGAAAGGAAAGAGAAAAAGGTGACGGCGAGAGTGGGACGAAAGGGATGCAAAAGGATTCTCCCTACGATCTCATGGATATTTCATGGAATCTCGCGGATGATACGTGCGACGCAACGCGTGGTAGTACGCTCGTACTCGGTCATTAACTAAATTGGCCAATAAAAACGGACGCGCGTGCGCTTACCAAGAAGCAAAAGTATCGTACAAACAAGTAGAAATGGAAGGTACATCGCGATTTTGGCCGTGAAAGGGTTCGAACGGTGCTCGTTCTCTTACTCACTCACTCATTCTCTCTTTCTCTCTCTATTTTGATCTTTACTAGCGCGACTACGATCTCGTAAATGAAATTTTATTCTCACGCGATCGATCCTATCGCGATCATGAGAAGACTCGTTCTGTGCCGGTCGTCGAACTTTTGAGAAAAAAATTAATGTTAAATTAATATCGAAATCGAATATTAATGAATCCCGTTCTTTCGTAATCAATACCTCGGCTGATAATAAATTAATCGAAGTATCAAAAAAAAAAGGAACGAAGGATTTAAATTATAACAAATTTGACGAGAAAAGACCATGTTGGCCGCTAAAAAAGAACAATGCGGCTTTATACAAGCAACAAGTGGACAATTCTAAAATAAGGTTCACAAAGGTTTGACAAATAAAATATATTTATGTATGAAAACAAAATTAAATTTATATAAAATAATATACACAGTAATAGTATATTTTTTATATATTCTGCAACTATTTTTTTTTTTTTTTTTTTTTTTTTTCTTTTCTATCACTTCTCTTTATTAATCTCGCTTCTGCCTTCTTTGTTGCGCATTTAACAGCAAACATCGGGGAAACGACTATTATATCAATCGAGCATTACAAAATACGTATAATAAAAAAGGAACAGAAACCGCGTGATCTATTATGTCGTCTTTTCGTAATTTTGACGATGGGTTTTTAAAATTGATTTTCTCTATGATAAGTCGAACGCCTTTCCTCTTCTCTCTCTCTCTTTCTCTTTCTCTCTTTCCCGCGCGCGGCGCGCGTTTTCTCTTGGTTTTCATTTCACAATTCATTACATGGCACGAATCGTAGTTAGACATGCATCGGGATTATTTCGAAAAAAAAAAAACGAAAAGGTAATAATACATCTTTCTTTCTTATCTCTTCTCTTTCCTTATTTCTCTTTTTTCTGACGCAAACGCAATAAACGCAATAAACGCGGATACTCGCTCACGCACGCACACACACACACACACATTTCTTTTTTTTTTTTTTTTTCATCTTCTCCCTTTTCTTCTTCTTTACGCGTTAATTGTCTTTTTTTTTCTCTCGAGGACGTACTCGAGAACAATTTTGTTCACATATCGTATTTGGCACAACCACGCACGATCGAACGGAATGCGGAGTAGATATCAACGATTCGTTCTTTTTCTTGTAGTTGATAATAATAATAACGATGATGATGCCGACGACGACGACGACAATATTATTGGTAATTTAATTAATATAATATTATACGCAATAAGTAATTTGCGTTAAAAACACTCGAAATATCAATGACAACTTTCGTGTCGGCGCTTTGTCGTCTTATTAACAGAAATGAATATCTCTTTTCACTCGTTCGCTCGCTCGCATGATTCTAATCGAAAAGAAGAAGGATGACGTTCCTCTCCTCGTTAGATTTTTATTTTTCGCTTTCATCTTTTTAAAAACTCTGCATGAAGAATATGATAATGATATGAATTACAAATATGTATATAATGATCGTTCTCACTTTTGACTCATTACCATATATGCGTCCTTAGTAACGTATCAGTTATAATTAATAATTAAATGGGAGTTTACAGTAATACTGTTGATATGTTTTTAAAATTTACGTTGTTCTATGCCATCCGCCTTTTTTTGTGTTTCTCTTTCTTCTCTCTCTCTCTCTCTCTCTCTCTCTCTCTCTCTCTCCGCCTCCCCCCGCCCCTAAGTCCCTCTCGCTCTATATTAAATTTATATGAACAACTCTACTATCTTACGCTTATTACAAGATTTTATGATCGGCGGGCGATTTCGAAGAACACAGTGCAAAGAAGTTAAAGAGGAAAGAGTGTTCTTATTTTTTTTTTTTCTTTTTTCCTTTTTCTTACCTTTTCTTTTCTTTAGTCTCTAATTCATTCTCTCGGAACAAACGAAAGACGATTAATGTCAGTTGAAGTAAAATTACTTAGTCAAAAGAGAAACATTTATAAGTTATTTTATCTTTTGAATTGAAGATAGTCTATTGTAAAATATTATACAGTTAAGATGGCTCAGACAAATATTAAACTTTCTCAGTAAGAATCATTGTCGAAGACATTCAATTTCAAACGAATTTCTAAACGTTATAAAAAATCTTAATTTTTATTCAAAGACTTTTATTCTTCCTTATAATTCTATTGGCGAGATAACAAGAACAACAGTAAATAGTTATAAAAAAAAAAAAACGAAAAAAAACAAAAAAAAAACAAAAAAAAAAAAAAAGAAGAAAATGTAAAAAGTGTTCTCGCACCGCTTAGTAAAAATGTACACTTCGCTCGATTTTTTATATTATTATTATTATTAATATTAATATTATTATTGCATTGGCTATTTTAACTTTTCTATCTTTCTTTCATTCATCGTTAAATACCTGATCATTGAGGTAGTCTGTTCTGGGTGTCATTACATAGTAAAAATGGCAAGAATTCTATATTATTCATCAACGCTTTCGCTTCTCATTGTTTTTTTACTATAATTATAACTAAAAAAATGTAAGAGGATTTAACGTTGTTTGCTTTTCAATTATCTTTGCACATGTACATATACGTATACACACACACACATACAAATATATATATATATATATACATATACGCATGCATATATATATATATATATATATTTATATACACATGCATGAATGTATATATATATATATATACATATACCATATATATATGTATATATATATATCTATAATATAATATGTACAAATTATATTACCAGTATAGCTCGACCCTAATGAAACAATTAATAAAATGTGAAAGGTCGAGTGTGAATGATCCTAGTTATATACATGTGTAACTTTGAAATATACAAGGTTGAGAAAAAGTGGAGAAATAACAAGGAAGCACGAGAATGTATAAGAGGAAACAACGGAATCTAATATAATTAACACTTTCTTGATCGAATAAGCAACGATTAACAAAAATAATTACTTAACAAGACGTAATTTCATTTCAGCGAAGTAAATGTATTATTCCTATCACTCGTCACTCGAAGATAATTTGACATCAACGAAGACTACTCGAATTTTTTAACTATTCGGAATTCTAACTTTCTTAATATGATTCATTATATAGTATAAATAAGGAACAATAATCGAACGAGTCACGATTAATTTATTTTATGAAAAATTGATATTAAAATAATTGACGATTCTATAAGCTCTAAAATAAAATTGGTTGAAATATGTTTGTAAACTCGTTCGTCAATATAGCTTACAGATATATTTTAAGTAGAAAGGCGAAAGCATATTGTAAAGATATAAAATTAATTAATTTTTTGGATCAATCACAATAACGAAAAAAAAAAAAAAAAATAGATCGTTAACAACATTAGATCCAAAATCACGAATCAAAATTTCTTTTCACTTATATCAAATTGCAATCATTCTGCAATTATGTTATAATTTAGTTAGAAAAAGATGAAACTCTTTGAACAAAACAAGTTTATCAATAAATTATTATATATCTGTAATAAAAAATATGTAAAATATTGTAATACGTCGAGCATAGACAATTTTTATCGTAAGTTTTAGCATAAAATCGCACGAACGCATGGTACGCGGTTTACTCTCTAATCCAATTTTATAATCAAATTTATTAATTAATATTATTCTACACTCTTATGATCCGAATTTTCGACCTAATTTTTAACACGTTATCTTATCAATCTATATTTAAGTATGCTATAATGTATGTTGTAAAACACTAACATTACTAATATTTTAATATCACTTTGCAAATGATATTCATGAATTCGATAGTTATAGATTACAATCAATATGTCTATACATTTAATCTATTATATACAACCTATAAACTTCGAAGGTTTGACGTCTCGTCGATATTAATAGAGATCAATAATGATCAAATAGTAACTTTTTTCAAAATAAAATTGTCGAAATCGGATAAATCGAAAAGATCGCGATTTTTCGAGTCGAGCTGCTCTCGAAACGAGTAAGCTATTTGCGATCGACTCTGAATATCGCGACTCTCAAGGATTCTATTACGAACGTCAAGATATACATCGTACGAATAAATATCACTTTGCCGAGTACTAACTACAGAGAGAGATAGAAGGAGAGAGAGAGAGAGAGAGAGAGAGAGAGAGAGAGAGAGAGAGAAGGAGTGAAAGATAGAAGAGAGGGGGAGGGAGGGTGGGAGAGAGGACAAGCAGGCAACCAGTCAGACAAACAGAGAGAGAGAGAGAGAGAGAGAGAGAGAGAGAGAGAGAGAGAGAATAAATAAAAAAAATGAGAAAAAAGATAAATCGGATCTCGACGTACCTTCGAAGAATAAAATAAGTAATAAAATAAAATATAAAAAGAATTGTGACGCATTCTAACGTCTATTCTTTAACTTAAAGTTTGTAAAAATTCCAACGAAAAATAATACAATAAATGACTACATAATATAAGAAATAGAACTTATTAATAGAATTAATAATAATATAAATACATACTTAAGTCAAATGGAAATCTAGAAATTGAGAAAACATCAAATATCTCGCTAATATTGTTCAATTTTATTTTCTTGATTGCGTCGGCACAGCAATCGTCGCCGTCGCAGTCATCGTCATCGTCATCGTAGTTGTCGTCGTCTTCGTCGTCCTCGTCGTCGTCCTCGTCGTCGTCCTCGTCGTCGTCCTCGTCGTCGTCCTCGTCGTCGTCCTCGTCGTCGTCCTCGTCGTCGTCGTAATCTTCGTCGTAGTCTTCGTCGTAGTCTTCGTCGTAGTCTTCGTCGTAGTCTTCGTAGTCGTCGTAGTCGTCGTAGTCGTCGTAGTCGTCGTAGTCGTCGTAGTCGTCGCTGACGAAAACCGTGCCAGCAAATCCACTTTAATCACGCCCTCAGAAGAACATTCTGATTATTTGATTTTTTTTTATGCGTTTCAAGATGCTTCATCATGTGATCTTTCCTGATGAAACCTTTTCCGCAATTATCACAAGCATATGGTTTTTCTCCCGTGTGGAGGCACATGTGCCGTCTGAGGTCGGTCTTGTGGTTAAACTGCTTCGGACAGATCTCGCACTTGTACGGTTTGTCGCCGGCATGCTTCTGCAGGTGTTTCGCATGCAGGTACTCGAGGGGGAATCTTTTGCCACACTGATTACATTTAAACGGTTTGTCGCCCGAATGGAAACTCTTGTTATGCTGAGTCAAGTAGCATGCCCTGTTAAAAACTTTGTCGCACTCGATACACTTGTGTAAACCGTCTTGGGAAATGTAGTGTGAGCCAGTGTTTGTGCTAGTTACTTGATGCTCCTTGGTCAGGAGCATGCCGGCAATCTTCGATTTTGGATTTTCTTCTAGTTGCAGGCCAATGTTCGGATTGAGTTCTTCCTTCGCCTGCACGTGCTGTGGTAGATTGTTATTAGCTTCGTGTATTTGCTGCCGTTGTTCCTGTTCACCTATTTGTTGTAATTGCTGCACGAGATGTTGCTGTTGGTTTTCGATTTCATATTGTTTAACAATCATGCCATCGGTGTTTACTTGTATCGTCGACATATCCATATTCGTCAAGGATTCGTATCGGGGCGACGAATTTCTATATTGATCATAACTGGATCCGGGAGACTCGAAGGATCTGTCTTGAGGAGATCGATTCTCCTCCGGACTTAGCCCCCCCACGTTAACGGCCTGTACTTGATCGTGGCCTACCAAGAACCCGGAGATGCCGAATTGAGTGAAGCTCGGCAAAGGTCTTTGATGGTTACTGAAAGTCCCAAAACCGGGTAACATATCTTGGGTCTGCTGATGAAGATGGTGATGCTGGTGCTGCAGTTGTTGCTGTTGTTGTTGCTGCTGCTGCTCGACCGAAGAAATCGGCAATAGCGAATTACCAGTAGTAGTTAGTTGGATGGTGATAGATTCCAGCAGTCCCATGTTGGTAGAAGTTGTAACGTGGGGGGGCAAAGCGTTTGGGTAAACCTGTTGAGGGGTCGTAGTACTCCCCATCGCAGGGGGCGAAACCATTGCTGGATGGACCGATCCCGACGTTGTAGGTGAAGTCATGTGGTGCGGGTGAGACGAGACCATTTGCGAAGGCGAACTCAGATGGGGCCCCGGCGGCGGCGGCTGCATTGCTGAGATAGGAGAATTCATGGGATGGTGCATGTGAATTTGACCCGAATCCATTGGTATGTGCAGCTGTTGTTGTTGCTGTTGCTGCTGGTGATGGTGTTGCTGTTGCTGCTGATGTTGGTGCCGATGATGATGATGGTGAACCAAGTGTGGCGGCGATGAGCCCATTTGTTGATGGTGCGCCGCCATTGGCGACTGACCCGGGGAATTGAGGGGCAACATTGTGGAGCCCAAGAGAACCATTGAACCCTGTGGCTGCTGCTGCTGCTGCTGCTGCTGCTGCTGTTGTTGAGCAAGAATTACTACTGAAGATTCGTTGCTGCTGTTGCTGCTGTTGCTGGAATTGTTGTTGTTGTTGTTGTTGTTGTTGTTGTTGTAAAGAGTGGTGGTGGTGGTGGTGGTGGTGGTGGTGGGCGTGTGCAGCAGGCCCCTCGCCGCCTCGCCCGAGGGACCTGCAATCAAGTTTGGGGGACTGACAGAGGTTGATATCTCTGGTGACGACCTCGACGGGCCGGTACCCCTAACGCTTCCATGTCCGTGTCCGTGTCCGACGCCGTTATCCCTCCCAGGATGATGATGAGCACTTATCGGCAGATTCGCCGGATCGGGCTGATTGCTTTGTTTCACGGCGTTCTTATGAAGGGTAGTATTATAATGTCTTTTCAAATGGCCCGAACTGGTGAACCACTTGTTGCATGCTGTGCAGTTGTAAGTTTTTGGCCGTCGTGCCTCGTTACTCTTCCACGATTGATTGGCCAACGGGGGAGCTTTTGGTGGTTGTTGCAATAGAGTCGTTGGCAACTGATGCGTCGGTATCGTTTGCGTGCTAGTGATAATGGGAGAGCCTGGGTGTCGAGATGACTCCACTACCGGCATGTGTTGGCCACGCATGAATTGTCCTTGATCAGAAATTGGTGAAACGTTCTCCATACCTCCCATAGATGGAAGACCTGGATGATACTCGTGTGGTTGACCGGTAGGTGGCCAAGCCAACATAGAACCTACCGGAAGTGATCCGGCTCTTTGTTGTTGATGGAGTACTGGATGCTGATGTATATGTATATGTAAGTCTTGTTGTTGTTGATGATGATGAAGCCTTATCAATTCTTCCTCGTATCTATGAGTCTGAACCTTGTGAGAATCCAGATCGAGGATCTCGGCCTGTTCCTCCGGCTCTTGTTTCACATCCGATTTCATAGATTGTCCACCATTATATTCGTAACCATGCTGTTGTTGTTGCTGCGGTTGCTGACTCGGCTGAGTCGGGGATGAATGCAACTGCGGCTGATTCTGCTGTTGAGGACTCCCACCTAATTGTTGATACTGCGGTTGGCCCGGATAGATATTAGGCGAGTTCGAATGACTCGTTCTGACGTGTTCGCCGAGTTGATTTGCATCTTCGTAAACGGCACCGCACTTATCACATTGAACCGGCGGACTTTGCGGGCTCGTCGAGCTCATCGAACAGGTACGCTCCGTTGGAAAATGTTGTTGATGTTGATACGGGTGGAAACGCGAGTATCCTCCACCACCAGTAACCCCGGCATTGTTCGAAACGTCGTCTTGAGATGATGAATAATGTTGGGAGAGGAGATAGGCCGAGTCGTTTTGTATAAAGTAACTTGTTTCGCTGTACATTGGTGTAAAATGATTATAACTTTGACTCGTTTGTTGCTGTTGTTGCTGCTCTTGATGTTGCTGCTGCGGCAGCTGCTGTTGCTGCTGCGGCAGCTGCTGCTGTGGCGGCTGTTGTTGCTGCTGCTGCTGCTGCTGCTGCTGCTGCTGCTGCTGCTGCTGCTGCTGCTGCTGCTGCTGCTGCTGCGGCTGCGGCGGCGGCTGCTGTTGCTGTTGTTGTTGTTGTTGTTGTTGTTGTTGTTGTTGTTGCTGCTGCTGCTGTTGGTGGTGCGAAGACGATGGTTCCTGGGAAGGCGATGTCGAAGAGGACTCGCACGAGTCCGTTGGTGCTGTTACGCTGTCGCGTTTAACGTTCGTGTGACCACCACTGTTATGATTACCAGCCTTACTATTATTGTTATTACTCTCCTCCTGTTGAGCTTGGCTTGCCCAACGCGTAGATAGATTTTCTTGATGATAACACAAATGCACCCTGAGACTCTTATCGCTCTCAAAATACAAATCGCAATCTTTACAGTGATATTCTGAATTAGAACTGCCACCAACGTACTGCTGTTGCTGCTGTTGTTGGTGCTCTTGTTGCTTTTCCACGCTCGTCATCTCACTCATATTATGGTTTTCTTCTTTTACGTATTATTTTCCTTTTTGCCGTCAGTCCATCTGTCTTCGTTTGCCTATGCCTCTCTACGTCGGAAAGTCTCTGGTCTACGAAACGAACGAACGTATGAACGAACGTATAAACGAACGAACGAACGAACGAACGAACGAACGAAGAAACGGACGGACGGACGGACGAATTAACGCGCGGAGAAGGTCCGCATAGGGGACGCGCGCGGTCGCGCTTGGACCGCGAAGGCCGATTTATCTCTTCTCTATCACTTCCACAGGGATTATTGTTCAATTTTATAACCGACTCTTTCTCTCCCTTCTCTAGTCTATTAGTCTTTTAGTCCGTTTTTCACTTGCTATCACGATCGTCATCGAGTTTTCTCACATACGGCACATCACAAAAAGAACGTATTCGAGAGAATCGAATCGAAAGCATAGCTTTTATATTGCCTCTTATCTCGATGATAGGAAGATGATGGAACGAAAAAAAAAAGTGGAAATAAAAAGGAAAAAGAAGGGGATACAGCGTGTTCTACATTTATCATATGATCGCACCTAAACGCATCATAAATGTCCAGATCAACGTGAAGCACATTGGCTTCTGCGACGTCTGCCGTTTCGCCGCGTACGGCATCGTCATTCTTCCCTTCCCAAAATTATAATGACGAATTTGACGAACCGTAGAAGCGACAGAGCGTCTGTGAGCTCTTGTGACGCGTCTTCAACTCTTTCTCGATTTTGCGCACGTTTTCTGAAAAAAAAAAAAAAAAAGAAGTCGCGGAAGTGAAAAAATAAAGGAAAATAAAGATGGAACTAAAAAGACAACGGGGAGAAAGAAAAAATAAATGATAATTACTTAAAAGAGACAAAATGCGAAGACGTTCTTTCTTTCTCATGGAATCTTTCTCACATATTTAAGGTTTCCTTTTTATCGATGATCTCGAAGCGGCGACTCCGTCGCGCAGTTCGACGAGTACGATCCCTTAGCTGGACCATCGGTTGTCACGATGTTGCTTCACTTTTTACTTTGACCTTCACTGTGCCGCTACAATCCATCCCCTCCGCAGCCGCGACCGTCGAAAGTATCACTCACGACTATCGTCTCTATATTTTCCTTTTGATCCTTGATGCACTAACACACTTTGGAAAGCCGTAAGAAACACCAAGATATAAGCGAAAGCGCGACGAATATTAAAACCGAAAGCACCAATGTTGACGATGACGAATATATCGATGATGAGAACGACGACGATGATGTGAATTTAAATCGTTATCACCAATCGTAATTACTTTATCTTTCAATAAAGACGTTGGTGGATAACTCGATAGTCCACAAATTATTATCGTGCGTCCCTCTCATGCTCACTGGGTACACCATCTATTATTTTTCTATGCGTATCTACTTGAACTCACTCTCAAACGATATCCATGCCCGCTTCGTACGAGAGCCGGCACTCTTCTGTCGGTTGGAATTCGAGAGTTTCGAGTACTCTAGTAGCTCGCGCGCCAAGGCGCTGCCGCCGCCGCTGCTTCCCCGCCGCCCCGCCCCTCCTTCCTTTCCTTCTTTTACCGCCTTCCCTCTATCCACTCACTCTCTCTCGCTCTCTCTCTCTCCCCCTCACTCTCATTCTACATCACCGAACGTCGCCCTACCACTACGAGACTCCCACTCTCGTCTCGTTCTTCTCGAGTCTATCTCTCTCTCTCTCTCTCTCTCTCTACGGTATAGCACGGTCGATCTACAGCGATTCCTCCTCGTAGAGAGGAGTGCGCGCCAAAGACAGAGACAGAGAGAGGGAGAGAGAGAGAGAGAGAGAGTGAGAGAGAGAGAGAGTTGGTGTGAGAGAGAGTGGGAACCGCTTGGCAGCGCCTCGAGACAGCCAACCAAATTTGAGACGTCGAGCGCACCTTACCCCCACCAAGTCCGTCTCCGTGCGTTCCGGACCTCCCTCTCTTCTCTCTCGCTCCCACATCTACTTCGTCGTCATCGTCGTCTCGAAAGACGATGTAGGATCCTGCAGGACTACACTGACTCTTCCATCTCTTTCTTCGTCGTTTTCTCTATATCTACCTCTATATCCTTTCTTTTTCTTCTTCTCCTTCTTCTTCTTCTCCTTCTTCTTCTTCTCCTTCTTCTTCTTCTTCTTCTTCTTCTTCTTCTTCCTCCACTTCTATTTCTCGCAAGAAAGAGCAATTCCCTCCTCTCGTTCTATCTTTTCTTCCGTGCGCGTGCGCGTGCGACAGGACAGAATCCTCGCACAGCTGTGATGTATGCTTTCTCGTAGCGCGTAGCGTCCTTGCTACTCGTGAAACTTTGTTGGGTGAGATTTTTTGGAAACTCCCACGGTCGAAGCTCGAGTTTCTCGATCGAAGAGAGTTAGCGACGTTAGCGCAGAAGTCAACCGACCTCCTTCTATTCTTCCGCTTTAATCCCTTTGCGACTTTGATTCGTTTGACCTTGTCGCCTGTAAAATCTAAATCGACCGATTTATAACTCGCATCTACTGAGATCTTTCGCCTGAGTCTTTCTGTTTATGAAAAAAAAAAAAAAAAAACACAAAAAAAACAAAAAAATAAAAAAAAAAAAAACAAACAATGTTGTTGAGTTTTTTTATTTTTCCTTATATTTACAAAAATTTTTCAATTAGTCCGAACAATACAATAATATGGTAGCGTCTCCGTTATGTCATTTCAGATAGCACGATGAGAATTATCTAATTTTGTAATAATACAATAAACTCTTGTCTTTCATCCAACTTTCGATGAAATATAACCGATTCGCTTAAGTAAGGGCTGAGAAAATATCGCAAAGGATATTATCGGACGATAAGGAATGATCCTTCTCTCTCTGTCTCTCCTTCCTCCTGTCTTTCTATCTCGTGAACAGATCCCTTCGTTTCTCCGCTCAGCTTCCCTCGTTCCGTCCCTCTTTCTCTCCATCTTGCTTCGGCATCACCCCGACTCCAGCCACGAAGCCGCTCTCGGCCGAATAAAAAAGAAAATGTGGGTAACCTTGCATTTTTTTACGATATCCTTTTTTCTACGCGGGGAAGCAACTCCTCGACTCGTGCACTTTGCATACAGAATGCGACACTCCTTTGCTCTCTCTCTCTCTCTCTACCCCCGCTGCCCGCTTCCGACACTCCTACAACTATTTTCCTCCCTCTAAGAGCTCTCTATGAATACGTTTATGACGTTGCATTGCACGACCACCTGTGATGGAAATGAAACATTCGAGAGATTCGATCGATCTTTTTGACGCTAAACTATCGATCTATAATTACATGGATGAGATAAATATATTAAGGAGCCTTTAGCGAGAATATTGATCGAAAAAATATTTGGACATTAGAACAGGATACGAAAAGTATTTGGTGATATTTTATAAAATCCAAGGGAAACGCTTTTTACGATCTAAGTGAAAGTTTAAAGTAATTTATAAGCAGTTGGATTAGTTGAAATATTTTTGAAATGGCATTTGAAAAGAAAAGATAGTACATTGTTCGATGTTTTATTGCACGTTATTATCTTCGACGACATCTACCTCGTAATAAAGAATTACAACTGTTCCTCGATGAGTCATAAAATCGTCAAAATTTTCTTTTCTTCTTTATACTTCGAAAGACCTTTGTTCGAGTCTCGCTTTTATATATTTTTCTTTTTGTTCGTATGACAAATACAAAATGATCAATTTGAAAACTTTCTAATCGCAATTTATTTTTGAAGGAAATTATGCGAGCTCTATACCGTTCTATACGAAATTGAAAGTCTCCATTTTCAAAGCACTCGTTTTGCTTCGAGAAAAAGTCTCAAGTCGGCATGTATGTATTCATGAGATACTAAAGTCACGTGATAGATTTACATAAAGGACGAATTAGTTTATGGGGATTCTCCAGCCCTTCTGGCTCGAGCTTCGAAACAATGCGCTTCGCTTTTCGAGATCGAATATTGAGATCGCGCATTGAATCCAAGTTTTTGCGGGATCTACCTACGATCGTGAAATATTCCATCTATCCATCCATTTTTTACGCGATATGATTTTCTTTTCTTCTCTTTTTCTCTTTCCTTTTCGTTCCCCTCGATCCGTTAAATCGACACTTTTCGATGGGCCATCGAGCATAAGTAAAGGTAAATTAATGAACGATCGCTATCGTACATTCGATTTATCTCTCTATTTAAGTTACGATCGTTTAAACGCAATCTTTATGACATTACGTTGTTGATCTTACACCAATGGAATTTACACCATGTGTCCAATTTATCGCTTATATTTTTTCTTCTTTTTTTTTTTTAAGAAGGGTAAGATACAAGATTTGAATAATATATATCCGTCTATCGCATGCGACACGAAGAACCGCCGAAAGAAAGGTAAACGTTGTCGAGCCTTGGTAAACAACCACCAATATCCACGGAAGCGAGGACTACCTCGAGTATTTCTTATCCTGAGAGAATTTGACTCACTCGCAAAAGAAAATCTATAAATAAGATAAGATATCTAAAAATATCGTCTTATGTGTTAGATCTATGGAAGAGTATGTATATTCGTAACGACATGTCGTACGCGTTTAAAATAATCACCATATTTATATTTAATAATTTCAAGAGATTACGACGTATCGTACGACTTATATCCCATATGGCTTATGCATATGCGTTTAGCAATAAATAAGCTTATCCCGAGAGAAAATGCGTTCTATTAAAAAACTTATTGACCTGTCGATCACGAGAATTTGTAGAATTCTAAACGAACTACTCCGTCTACTACAACTAGTCGAACAAGGATCGATATCGATTTGAGAAGAGCTACTTGCTTTTACCACGAACAATAATTTCCATACCAACGTTATCACGAGGACCCCTTTGTCGTCGGACTACGTGTCGGATTTGGATAATGCCAAGTTGGCGAAGGGTATTCAGCACCCTCTTCGATTTTTTACTTTCTTCGTTTCCTCGGACCACAATTTTTCCCCTCATAAATTCGATCAACCAAAGAAACGTTTATTTCGTACTTTCGAAAGATAGTCAGTTCGAAGGAGTTCGTCGTAAAGAAAAATTTGTGACGTTGAAGATGCGATCGATAGATCGAACGCATCTTCAACGATGGAACAAAATATTTGGCGTAGAATGATGTTAGCGCGAATTTAAAACTAGGCCTGGAAGATCCTCGACGAAGATAACTTACATGCGTTGAGATAAATTTGGTTCTTTCGTAAACACGTAGAATACACGTGAATTTGAAAAGAAGCAAGAAGAAACCTTCCCTTATTTCACGATCGTATCCGATTAAAGTAAAACGACAAGGAGTCGACGAGAATCGTCGGAAAAACGGTTTATATATACATATATATACATATATACGTAGGTACGTACATAGGCTACATACAGAGGATACGTAGCTTCGATAGAGGAGACGAGCGAGGGAGATGGAAGGAGAGAGGAATATCCTAGCTACCGTCGCGAGAGAGGGTGAGTTTGGGAGTTGAACGGAAGGTGGTGTAGGAGGAACGTTCTCCGGCATCAGATTGAATCAGCCTAAGCAACACACCCAAGCCGTCCACGACTTCCAGAGCCAGGCAAACCAACTCCCCCCCCCCTCTCTCTCTCTCTCTCTTTCTCTCCTCTTTTCTCTGCTCCATCCTACTCGGCATTTTCCGAGGTGGACGCCGAGCTGACCGAACCACTATCAGCTAGATATTCGCTGGCGTGGCGTTTGCGCCCCATTTTATTAAGGAAATCCTACCTCGTCCCCATTGCATCGCTTCCCCTCCCTCCCCCCATTCCCCCGCTTTCATTCTCCACCTTCTCATCCTCCTTCCAGGAGCGTCACGAGATCCTACAGGGACTGGAAAGAGCTTTCCTCGTAACACGTGCGACGACGTACATTTCGAGCGACCCCTTCTTTCTCTCTCTCTCTCTCTCTCTCTCTCTCTCTCTCTCACACATACACACACACATATACACAAATTCTCTTTCCGTCTCTCCTTCCCCTTCGCGAAGCGGAATTGTTTTTCCCCGGGCGGAGCATTTTTCTCGCGAATACGGATCGAGAGAGAGAGAGAGAGAGAGAGAGAGAGAGAGAGAGAGAGAGAGAGAGAGAGCTAAAGGCAGCTTCGCTTGCAAATCGATGACCGCGTTACGCATATCGATGAGCCTGAACACATCGTGTGTCGCCTACGCGCCACACCAAAAGCCGACCATCTTTCGCGGGCCACGAATCGGAAATTGGAAAGAGAATATCTCGCGTTATCCATTTCACAGCCTACTTTCGATTAAAAAAAAATGGATCGCAATCTTGGGCGTAATATTTTAATCAGACTGGTAAAATCTTGTTACTTTGGTACTGCCAAGGTTCGTGACCCAAGCTTCGTGAGACGAGGAGAAGGATAAGGGAGAGAGAAAGTAAGGTTGCGAAGCTCGTCGTGGCGCAATCGCTAGACAGCGAAAAGTAATAAAAATATTCGTCGATGTCGTCGTCGTCGTCGTCGTCGTCTTCGTCGTCGTCGGAGGAGGAGGAAGAGAAGGAGGAGGAGGAGGAAGAGAAGGGACTGCGGAAAAGAGGGCAGGGTCGCATCATTAAAGGAAATTATAACAAAGTGGTGGCTCTGCGGTCCATGGTGCTTGCCCCGGACCTCACCGCTCTCGCGAAAGACGATGGAACGACGAGAAGGGCTGACTCAGTTCGCGAGGAAAACGAATTGAAATTTTAATCGTCCACCCCGACGGCAAATGCCCTCATCTTTCTTCCTTTTTCCTCTGACCCGACCTTACTCCGCTCCCTCACCCTCTTTCTCTCTCTCTCTCTCTCTCTCTTTCTCCCTCTCTCCCGTCACCTTCGTAGTCGCCCCGTTTTCTTGCATCTCTCCAGCCTTCCTCGTTTCCTTTCTCCCTCGCACGAGATAAACGCTTTTACGCCTTTACCGTTATTTTCCGTCTCTTCTTCTTCTTCCTCTTCTTCTTTTTCATTATCCACAGGTATAGCTGAGTGTTTATCGCGAGGAGAGTACAGTGACTCATAAAAGTCGGTTAACAAAATGGTGACTACATACAATGTACGTTGGTTGCGGGGATTCGAAAATTCGTCCGCTCGCGGCTTTTTCTTTTCTTTGTCTCATTATAACGCTTCGAGAAGGACGTATCACAGAACGTGCTTCTATTATAACGCGTTATTCTGCGTCAAAGGGGTCCGTCGTTTCGGCTTAGATTTCTCGTACCTTCTTCATCGGATTCAGGTTTTGTATCGAGTTACCGTGTGGCTCGATCAACCGCGCATGAGTTTTCTACGAGAGAAATGAAAGAATAAGGATCTATCAGGACGTGTTACTCGGACGAAAGCTACTTTTCCCTTCGTCCGATCGTAAAGTTCTTATGGCTGATCGCGAAGATGACTCTCGACGAGGTTTTGTCCAAGAAAAATAGGGGATAAAAAAAGGACGCCTCGCGTTGACCCTAGGCGCACACCTGACGAAAAATAGATTGGCTCGCGCCTAGGTTTCCGTACACGAAACTAGAAGGGACACGTTCGAGATCCATTCAAGGACCGCTCTCGATCCTTCTTCCGTCGTCACTGTTCCGTCGTCCGTATCAAATTTTTCTCTCCGACAGGGGGGCACAACCTTTCCTAGTATAAGGACGGGACACGCGCGTTCCGAAGCCATTGAAAATTTATTGAGAAATCGAGAAAGTTGATCGCTACCTCGAACGCACACGATCAACTCGTCCATCCGGACGTTCTTCTTGCCGAGTGCCAGAGAAACAGAGAGAGAGAGAGAGAGAGAGAGAGAGATAGAGAGAGAGAGAGAGAGAGAGAGAGAAAGAAAGAAAAGGGGAGCATTGTGTGAAATTACAGCCCTTCTTATGGTAATCGCGCCATCACCGATTCTTACGTGCGTGTACGTACGTACGTACGTGCCCGATAGCCAGAGTTACGAAAGATCAGGACGATCTTTGTCTCGCGTCGACTTTTACACGGCCCAGAACAGGAACGTTTCCATTCTCGACGACAATGAATTTACAATCTAAGCGCGTGCGAACGGCATCGAAATACCGAACGATTCGAATAGCCCGACTCGGACGCAACTCGGACGAAATATTCGACTCGAAAGGAAATAAAAAACATTTTGTGCAGTTCGCGGAGACACGGCAAGAAGAATATTCGAACGAGCGCGAGCTCGTCCGACTCTCATAATACCGATAACCGGACCGGCAAAAGGAGCCAATTTATCAAACGCGCTCCAGCCTGACGTTTCGAGGTCAGCGCCTCTTTTTTCGGCGTCTCGAACGATCGAAAGGTAATTAAAAGAAAGGAGCAAGGAGAATGTTTCGGAGGGAAAAGAAAAGAGGATATATCCGAGAGAGAAAGTCGGAAAAAATCTGCCCTCCCTGGGATCGCGTTTAAAAGTAACTCCACACCCCTTTTTCTTTGGCGTGAATTCGCGAGAGACTCGTCGGCACCATGGTTCCCACAACATCCTTTGTCCAGTTTGGCGCGGCGCGAGAAAGAGGGAGCGAGAGGGGGACAAGAGGGCGGCCGGACCTCGAACTAAAACTAAAACTAGTCTAACTGCATCCTGACGTCATCCGCGGCGCGATTCGCCTTAACCTTGAGAGTGCTCCTCTCCCCCCCGCCCCGCCCCACCCGCCCGCCTTCCTCCTCGCCGTCCCGCTCCCTCTCGCTCCATCTCATCTCGTTCGAGCGCACGCGCTCGTACAGCCTCTCGCGAGAGAGCGAGCGGCCGAGAGTGGTGTAGGAGAGGTGAAGAGCCGAGAGGAGGAAAACGAAGCGCGCCGTGCTTGGCTGAGAGGAGAGAGGAGCGCGAGGGGGATGCGCAGCTTCTTTTGTTTGGACCACCGCGGCACAATTAAAGTTCGTTCACACGTTTTCCTCGAAATTTAATCGCGATTCGCCCAGGTCCTCCTTCTCCTCCTCCTCCTCCTCCTCCTCCTCTTCCTCCTTTTCTTTCTCTATGCGAAACGCCGTCCACTTTAATTATCGAAGCCAACTCGAGAGAAGTAAAAAAGAGGAGCGTCAGAAAAATGAAGTATCGGGCGAGATAGAAGGACGAGAGGAGAGACAGGAGGAAGATGGGAAGATCGGGAAACGTGGTCTCGGCCGAATACTCGCGTTCGACCTCAACGATATTTTTTAATTATCGCTACAGTACCGTAGAGAGTGTTCGACCTATTGAAATCTTTCCAATCTTTTTATTTTTTTTATTTTTTTTTTTTTGTAATATCATACGTTGACATTTTATAATGGAACGTAAAACTAATGTCAGCAAGCAGGTTTCAAACAAGCGATAATCTAAATAAAATAAAGAGATTGTAAATCTTTGTCGAAGGATGGAGCTCATTAACCAAGTACGTTATATGAATTTCGCGCTGGCCAATTAGTTTTTATGATTCACGTCTCCTCGTATCGATCGATAAATCCGTGAGCGTCGGAACGGTAAAGAAAAAAGGAATCGATACCGATCGTCTCGGACTTGTATAACGGAGAGCATATATACGCGAGGACTAATTCCCGAACTAATAATAAGATCTACTACTACGCTCTGCTCATCTCAGGTCGGCGGCCGTCTTGACCACGACGATCCTCAAGCCGATCCATCGGCTCTCGTCGAGAAGGAAATAATTCAAACTGCGATAACCTATAATTTTCGTTCTGCCGTCCCGTGAGAGATCTTATCGTCGAACAAACGAAGAAATATCATCGATACTATTGGTAAATACAGAAATACCGTTCCCGTCGGCGAATACCGCGGGGACCAGTTTCGTGGTATTCACATTAATTTTCGATGCGTCGTCAATCCGCTGTACGAGAGACCGACTCGGATTTCTTCTTTTTCGTCGTCGTCGTCGTCGTCGTCGTCGTCTTAGTCTTACTCGTTCTCTCTTTTTTCTATCTTTTACTCGCCGATCATCGCCTTTTCCACGAGTTTCATTCTCGTATGAACGCGAACTGCGAGAAAGAGAGAGAGGGAGAGAGAGAATGAGAGAGGGGGGGAGGCAGGCGAAGGATAAGGAACGACAAAAATCCTTTGTTCGCGTCCATAAGCGAACACCAATCGAAATTCAACTCACGCTCTATTCGCGTGCGTATTTGAAAACGGACGCTTACGTTTTCGTCGAGGAGGATATATCGACCCAAGTGTTCTCCTTTTCTCTTTTTTCTTTTTTTTTTTTTTTTTTTTTTTTCCTATTATTTACGAATTTTATGAAATAACATAAACGTTTCTCGTAAAATAATGTCGAGAAAAAAAATATTTTCAAGTACGCGCGAGTAAAGAAAAACGTTCCTTCTTGCATGTTGATTGCCAAGAAACGATTAGGCGTCGGTCAAAGGAAATTCGGGTAATCATAATTATCATAACTGTATATCACGACGATTTAAAGGAACAAGTGCACTTGGTACGACTATGGGGGCGTCCAAGTGAAAGCGCAAGGGAGGGAACTAGAAAGAGAAAGGGAAGAAGAGAGAGAAGGTGGAGGCTTGGAAATTCTTTTGTTTCGCGAACAATGTTATATACTGGGTATTTCCGACGACACGGTAGGATCCATAAAAGAGCTTTAAAGACTGCCGTCATGTCGCATTGTATTTCAAAGTTCAGGTAGGCAAGAAACGGTATCTCGTAGGACTAAGCCGTACCAATAGTACTTTTCCATAACTTTCTCTTGACAAATACTTCTTTTAAGTAATTTCGTAAATTAATTTTTAAGCCGATAATAAATTATGCAATAAATAATGTAATATAACAGTCAAAGTAAATTTAAACGTACATTGCTATTTTTCCAACTAAATTATTAAATCTATTTTTAAAATTACTCAACATTGATATATTGTAAATAATATATGAAATTTTACGAAGAAGTATTTAAACTTGATTGAGAAAAAAGAAAAACAAAATGAAAATATTTCGAAATCGAGAAACTTTATAAAGAACGCTGGTCGCAAAGCTCAAAAAATGCAAGTTCTATGGATATAGAAGGAAGGGGAAAGACGGATAAAGAGGATGGTATCGGTGGCGACGATGATGACGACAATCGGTAATTTCTGCGGTCATCGATCATCTCTCGACGTTTGGCGATTGGTCGACCGTACGGATTTGCTGCCGAAATTCGGAGCGGCGATTGGCCGACACCGAGTGTGAGAAAATCTTCCGCAAGACTACTACTCAATGCCTGCCAGTCGAGAATGATTTATCCCGATGACGGACGCTCTTTATCCTTCTCCTCCGTCTCCTTTTCTCGCAATTCGTCGATATAGACGCAATGCGAAACGATGCAAATTATCGTCAAAATGTCGCTTTTTTCCTCGAAGCGATTCGCGCTTGGCTAGAATCTTTCATTCCAACTGGAGAGACCATTGCGTGCTCTCTCTCTCTCTCTCTCTCTCTCTTTCTCTCTTTCTGTCTCTCTTTCTCTCTTGTTACCCCTCTCGACAATAGGTAGTGATCGAGCTATTTTCATCGGTTGCTGTCACTCGTATTTTGACCGGCGAATGAAAAAACGATGCATTGTTACGAACGAAATTTCGCGCGTAACGCTTCCGTTGCACTTACGCCACCGGGGCTGCTTGTTATACGAGTATATGCATTTTATCGATAATCGTGTTCGATAATCAATGAGCTTTCGACGTAACGATCACCCTGAAAAGATGGATCGTTTGGTTCGTTGATGCCATTTCGCAACAAGGGGTAGATTAGAAATGGTAAAGATAATGAGATTGAGTGAAAATAAAACGTTGGAGTTACTAGTTGGATCGATTTAAAGAAGATTTTCTCTCTCTCTCTCTCTCTCTCGTTCCTTCGTTCGCCTCGTTCTCCGAAGCGATCTCGAAATAATGCAAACGTTCCGACGGTATCTGCTTACGAGAGCGCGGGATCTGCAGTCTCTTTATGAGGGTGCATGTCAATGACCCGCTCGTCGAGGGCTGACATAGGGGTGGTTTCGCGTCAGTGGGAGTACGAAGGCACGTTGCCGGCGTGTTTCGGCATTTTTCCGAGCACCGACCGGGGGGGGTGAGCCGCTTTGCTGTCGTTGCGACTTTGTTGGGGTAGGTTCGTGAACAAACCTGGGAGCGATTGCATCCCACCTATATTGCGGCCTATTCATCGAACATTATAGCCAGTCCTCTATTCACATTGTTTCCACTTTTATGCTCGTCAATTTTTTCGAACGTGATGAATGAAGAATCAACGACCATACGATCCATAATTTTTTATCTCCTTCGTCTTCGATAAATAATTAATTATATTGAAAATGAAATGGGATCGTTCGAAAGATCGATCCGATATTCGTATTTAAAATGACGAGGTAGGTGCCCCTTCTCGGGGCTTCTCCATAAGATTAGATACCGTAAATGGACACGGCTTATCTCGAAAGAACGGACGGCTGGAGCTCGGCTCTCGAACGATAAGACCGAGCTGAATTTCTCTTTCCCTTTTACGATTTCGACCTTGTCGGTTTAAAAAGTTTGCATTTTTACCGAATTTTCCTACTTCCCGGCTCTTCTTCCACCCTCATACGTCCGTTATCGTATCTCTCCGTTTTCTCATCTTTTTCTCGTGGCGAGGCTAAATTCGCGATGAATGGCGTTAGGTGGAATAGTTCCAAGTAAATCCATAAATCTAACGTGATATCGTCGACGCTATCGTAACGCGTTCGAGTGGCAATGGCTTTGCTCTAACAAAAACACCATCTTCCGCGTGCACTTGGCGTTGACTGGACCAGGTGATGCCTGAATACATGTAATTTATATATATATATATATATATATATATATATATATATATATATACATGTGTGCGCGCACATACATATACATACATACATACATACATATATATATATATATATATATATATATATATATATATATATATATAATATATGGATATATACAAGGTCGTAAATCCACAAACGGAGGCCGAGCTAATAGTGGCCCCGTCCGTACAATGTTATTAATCACGCGAACGCGTTACCGAGGGTCTTGCGAACTTAATTAATTAAATCATATAATAGCCGGAGAAACTAGAGAGGAACTCCTCCGCGCGTTATTCCTCTTTCTCACCGGGCGTCTCTCCTCTCTCGTCCCTTACCTTCGACGGTACCCTTCAACGCTATCGGAAGCGTCCATCAACGGCAGCATCCCCGAGGCATTGTTTCTCCCTACTGTCCAAACCTCCTAGCAAGCACGGAAGATATCTTTAGAACGCGCTCGTAAAGGCCAAGTAGCCAATTCGCGAGAGTCGTCTCAAGACTGAAAATTAACGCTATACGAAGGGCATGGCTGGGTATCGCCTCGATAGAGCCGATCTTGGTAATACCTAAGATAAAAGTAAATAGGTCATTTATGCGCACTAGATATCGCGACTATCCTCTTCGTCGGGGCATCTTCTTTCCTTCGTAGCCACGTTCGTAGAAACGTTTCTTCTCCCGACGAATCGTGAATCGCAAGATAGGTGGAACGAATCGCGCGGACGGGGAAAGGCGTTATGCGGGAGAGAAAAGATATTGGCGAGAGTTTAACGCTCGGCAGGAGATTATCGCGAGCCCGATATTCTCGATCTCGAACGATACGGGGATTGGTCTCGCGTACCGAAGCGCTCCTTCACGGAGTTTCGCCTTCGAAACCGTGCGTAACCGTGCATAATGCCGGATGCGTCGGATCGATAATCGCTTCTTTCTCTACTCTCCCCCTCCCCCCGAACCCCACCCCTTCCCCGATAACCTTGGCCAACGCACGGAAAGAGATTCGTCTCCCCTTCTTTTTCTTTTCGCCCTCTGGTCATCGTTTTATCAGTGAATGCTCGTTTGGCGGCAACGGCACGCATCATTAAGCTTCCAGCGTGCCGTAACGTCGACGAAGCTCGCTCGCGCCAACTTCGGTACGTGCATGCCTCCTTCCCACTGCCCTCCCCTCACCGCCTCCTCCTCTTCTTCCTATCTCCGGCATCCCTCGACGAAGCCGCCCTCGCAAATCTCCCTCGCAAAGCACCCTTCCTCCCGTTTCCTTTTCTACGTCGGCTTCTCTCTTCGCAGATGACTCCTACAAGCGTACGCATACACCTACGTTTTCTCGTCCACCCTTTCGCATTCCTCCACCCTCGGAGCTTCAGCCCGATTCCCCTTAACGCTAATTTATCTTAATTACATTCTACGCGCGTTGGCGTGCACGAGTGTGCGCTAGTGTCACTTTCGTGCATGTGTTTGCTACGACTCTCTACGTTCGTTCGCTTAAATGTGCGCTTGGATACGTCTACGCTCGCGGCTACACGCGAGCTTTAATCTTCGCGTCACGGAATATCCGCTTCGTGTCCGTCCTAGGGCCGGATTTCGGCTCTCTCTCTCTCTCTCTCTCTCTCTCTCTCTCATATTTCGCGCGCGCACGCACGCACACACACGCACACACACACACATGCGCGCGCTATATCCTTGCCTTCCTCGTTTCCGCATCGATCGTCGCTTCGCCCAAATTTTCGGCTTATCCCTCGAGCTTCTTTTTTCCAGCGTATTTTATTCAGTGTCATTTGACTCGATGGAACTTATTTACGATCTTATTCTTCGTATATGTACGATTTCGAATCGGCGAAAGCCTGAAACGAATGTGGAGACGTATTTGCTGCACGTTAATCTCGAGATTGGCCATTAGGATTCAGTGTATGGCGTCGGCCTTGCCGCTGGAAGATAAGGGGGTAATTTCTGCTCGCCGAGGGGGTCAGAACTGGCCGTAGCTCATCTCTCGAACGGTTCAACATCCCCCATGGGGTGGTTGCCACGTTCTCTCTCGCACGGCCGAGCATCACATCCTTCTCCTTCTGCAACGAAAGTACTTCGCAATGATCTTGAGCTGAAAACTCGGTCTAAGCTCAACGCCATCGTTACCACCTTCGTCTTTCCCATACATGCAAATTATATACGCGGGATCTTAGGACGTACGAGGGGTCGCTCCTGGAAAACTTCATCGATCGATCAAATATTCTCCTAATAATCGCGTCCTTTTCTAAACATTACGAAGACACGACTTTGCACTCGATCGTAAAAACTTTTGACCAGGTCGTTCTTCGCTTATCCTTTATATTGATGTTTTTTTTTTCATGTTTATGTTTATGCGCCTGCCTCTACAATGATACTATTAGACGATTAGATCTTTAGATAATTTCCAGGACTAGTGTGGGTGAAGATTTGAAAAATGATCTTTTTATTTTCTTTCCTTTTAATCGTATTTATTTGAAATTTTTCAGAAATCAGTTTCTACATACGCCTCTTTTTTTCTCTTTTTCCCGCCTTACCCTACGCAGTTAGAGAATCGATTTTCTGGAATCGCGTAAGGTAGGAGAAAGGGGGGGTTTCCTTTTGGTAGGGGCCGTCGCCTTTCAGATTATTTACGAACTTCTCCCGGGGCTGGGTGTCCTCGTGGCGTTTTTCGGTGGCGCTGCGAGGTGCCGTAGAATTTTCGCGTGTGCCGTGGACGAGGTCCACCAACCCCTTTCGCTTTTACATCCGGCCAACACCCTCCTAGCCATTTCTCACCCCCGCATTGGCGTAAAGAGCCGCAAGCCAAAGATGGACCAAGGATAAGGCTATAAAGCGTTCGTTCCAAGTTATCGAAAATTTCGAGTCGAACGGAAATTAACGATAATAAATTCGTTAGATCGAAAACTGTTCCTACAAGTTGTAATTGAGGTTGAACGAACTCATTATGTCTCAGATTCAGAATGGTATCTAGAAAATTATTTCCCTTTTATTTCCATCTTCGATTCGGTAATTTACAAAGCGAGGATCGACATACCTACCTAAACTTTTCTCTTATCTCGCGATCTAGCAATCGGCTAAAAATACCGTAAGAGACCGATGTGAAATCGGTCGAGTACGCCAATGCTTGGTCCAGCCCTTGGTCAAGGGAGGTTTAGGTACAGTGCGGGCGTATAAGCACACGAAAGGGAGAAAACGGAGAAAAGACGAAGGGTGGTCGACGGGGGGGGAGTCGGGCAGGGAGAGAAAGAGAGGAGAGAGAGAGAGAGCGAGAGGCAAAAGAGATCGCGAAGGCGTGTGCGTGCGGACCTTTACAGAATTCCGTAGGATCGCACATTTTCCGTACGACTCGCACACTTTTCCATGCGTCACGTGTACCTACATATATACATGAACCTACATATATATATATATATACACGGATATGCTCGTATGTAAATAACGTCGATGTGGAGCACGTGTGACTACGTGTGGGCGAAGTAGCCAGTGGCAGGCAAGCAGCAGGGAGCTTTACCCCGGAGGAACTTTCGACGGAGATGGAAAATGTTCGAGGAGAGGGATTGAGAGAGAACGTAAGGAGGGGCAGAGGGACGAAAGAGGGTTGAAAGAGGGAGGTGAGAGAGCGGCGAAGGGTGGCTCCATCTCCTGCACTCCTAACTAACATGTATTTTGCATAAAGCTTACATTACTTGAATTACAATGCCGTCTCGTACCCTTCGCCGACGTCCACCTACTACGTAGGATCGCGAGGAGAGGAGATGCTGCCATGTAAATTGCTTCCCGGAGCTTCGCCAAGTTTGCGCGCAAGTGCTACTCTGAGTATACACACACACACACACACACACACGCACGCATACACATGCTCGCCCTTATGTTAGGCCGGCCAAACCTTCCTAACGTCGCTTTTCGTGTTTCACGCGCTTACTTTACGTTTCCATGTGTGTGCCTTTTCCTAGGTGCGATATCCTGGACACGGTGTACCTTTGCTACTTCTTCTTAGACATCCCGAATAGCAGGGAGGAAAATTCGTTATCTCGATCATTCCGTAAAGTCTCTCGACAATTATCGATCTGCACGTGATCGATCTTTTTTTTCTGCTTTTCGAAAAGAACAATTTTCAAAGAATTTATCGGCTTTTTCAATGACCCACATTTACGTTCCTCGTTATCAAAGAGACCGCGTTTCAAAATGTAAAGTGCTTTCTCCTTAAAGAGAGAGAGAGAGAGAGAGAGAGAGAGAGAGAGAGAGAGAGAGAAGAAAGTTTCTCGAACGAAATTAATTTGTTTTTGAGGGAGGAACTTTCGGTGCGGTGGACAAAGGCTGTATCGGCTTTTCCCAAGCCATATCCCCCTTTTCCTTGCCCTCCTTACATTATTCACGCTACGCGCGTATACGCGCAGGAGCTTACGTGTGTAGGTACATACTATAGATACATGCATATGTACGTAGGTAGGTGCGAGAGCTAGCTGGCTAGCTAGCTAGCTAGCTCGCTCGAATACACGAGCGTAACGAGCAAAACTGGCACCCTGTGCCTGAGATAATGGAAGCTGGATGCTGGAAGGAGTTTGAGCCGTATACGCGTGGGTGGTGGATAATTACGCGTCCGTGTCCTTGATGCCTGCCTGCCTCTGTCCTTTCTTCCTGGTAACTGACTCACGCTCGTACGACAAGAGGGTAAGCAAAGAAGTTGATGCGATCTCCGTAAGGCGGAAGGGTGCCAGGGGTTATCGGCAATCTCGTAACAAGGTGTAAATCATCGTCTGGCTTCTCTCGTCGTTTCCAACGCGTCGGAAACGATAAGTCGATTACAAAGTTTTTAAACGATGCCCCAGACAATTTCCATATCGCAAGACACTCCCGTAGAATGTATCTTCGATATAGGTTCCTAACTTACAACTACAACTATTCCTAACCGGTGATATAATATTTCGTAGTTTTTCAAAAGAAAGAATTTTTCCAAGAAATGAGAAAAGAATAAGGAATGGTATAAGAAGGTTATTACCGAAGCGACGGCCTTCGCGGAGACGGTGAGAATACTTGGAATGTTTGAAAATCATAATGAAATTCCGTCGGCCCTGGAACCCTTTCGAGACATATATATATATGTCTATAATATATATATATATATATATATATATATATATATATATATATGTATACACATATATACATGTACGTGCATACTATTATATGGTATATAAAGATAGCATATATATCGAAGGACGGTGCTCTTAATCCGTCTACCAGGAGTATACGTCGTGCGAGATAACTTATTTAAGTGGAACAACGTAGAAGAGGAAACCCGAGAACTTGCGTGCGTCTCGTCTTGGCGAGAAGCGCGGACCCGTTCTACTTTGTATGTACGCACGCTGACATCTTACACACCCTGGGCACCCTCCGTCCACCCACTTAGCCACCCTTCCTCCATCCAGCATCCTCCTTTCGCCGTGGTCGAGGAGTCGGGGCAGGAGGTGGGCCAAGAGATCAATACCGGCGCCCCCTGGACCAGAGCAGCCTTCGTCCTTCCACTCTCCTCCTCCTCCTCCTCCTCCTCCTCCTCCTCCTCCTCCTCCTCCTCCTACCAAGCAGCTCCCACGTGTGTGAGCGCTGGACCTCTTAGAATCACCAACCTCCAAAACCCACTCACACCACCGCGTGGCAGCCACCGCCGTGGCAACCATCCTAGGGCCATCTACTCTCACCCACGCCAAGAGCTTTAAAGCGATGTGCTCGTATTAAACGGGTCTCCGTATCTCCTCCGTAAGTCCCTCGACTTGCTCGCTTCTGAGCGTCCTTTCACGTGCAATCTTCAATGGTCTCTCGAAATTTTAATAATCTAACCGCTAAGAAAGTTATCACGTAAAATCTATAAACTTGTCTAATTCGCACGGTAAAATATCTATCGACCGTTTACGTTTCTCTCTCTCTCCTTCTCTCTCTCTCTCTCTCTCTCTCTCTCTCTCTCTCTCTCTCGAGCTTCCGCGCGCACTCTTCCCCGGAGAAAGTCTCTTTTGTATTTTCCAAGGACGGATTACCAACTGACATCTTACGAACCCTTCGTTCGACCGTACCACGTCCCCGGAGGAATTCCTAGATGCATCGCCACGATCCCTTGTTTAATCACGCTGATAACTTATGCTGCTCTCGGCCAGTCAACAAAAAGTCCAGCTTCTATGCTGCGGACGGTTGCTTTAGAGACGGACACTTCTATCATTTCGTTAGCCATCTCGAGTTTTTGCATTACAATTAATCCACGAACGTAATGGCTCGGATCCTGGCCACCTGGTCCTCGACGTTTTACAGGACAATGGCGCGTTCTTTGCTTTCCTTCTCTCTCTCTCTCTCTCTCTCTCTCTCTCTCTCTTTCTCTGCTCCCTCTCTCGCTATCTCTCTTCCGGTTTTCATTAGGGGGACGTACGAAACGACTTGCATCTCGAGTCGCAACTTCACGCGGGATCCTTCTCGCGTAATCCTCTGCCATCTTTCCTTTAAGGGTGCAGACGAGTGAAGTTTCACGCTCGTTGGAATTTCATCGGAAGGACGAGATGGCCGCAATCTTCGTTACGTGCGTCACGGTAAACTCTCCTTGTAATAGTAAAAGTAACCTAATACGGGAATATTTTAATTTTAATTTCAAGCGAAAATTTATAAAATCGATAAATCTATTCAACAATATCTGATCGATAAATCTATTGTTCTAAGATATTCAATTGAATAAACCGAATAGAGAAAGAGCGCGAATCGAGGTCGAATCCTTCGAGTTTTTCCTTCGATTAACGGTTCGATCACGCTCGGATAGGTCAATTAATTCGGAAGAGCCGTTCAATCGGGACGAGTAGAGTAGGTACGGGGCCGTGACCTTACCGACGTGGCCTCGGCTTGGCCAGAGGTACGTTGCTCACCCTCTGACCTCTTGCCCGTGGTACGATTACACGCTCGTCAGAGTTAATGACACCGTAATGATCGTCCGGTTTATAGAGGCTCGCGAGCCAATCGTCGTACCGAGGGAGGTGCGAGGTATCCACAAGGGAGATTCTCCCCGATGACGGATGGTCATCGCACGCGGTTATCGAGGGAAGGACAGCGCGAGGCCAGGACCTTCGGATAATCCTGATTAATCGCAGGAACGCAAGCCGGCCCCCCCGATGAAAGCGGCGGCCTTTCCACTTTCGAGTGTTACAAGCCGACAACGAAGGGTTGCACTTGAACTACATTCCGTCCTCTGCGGTTTTCTCTTGCGGTCGACCCTTTCGTACGCTCGACGAAATTATAAATGTTTTCTCATCTATCACGTTTCTCGATGAAAAGAGGCGTCCACGTTAACACCGTATTTCGCCCAAGGAAAGGCCCCTTTCCCTTCCTCCTTTCCTAAAAATAAGCTTCCCTCGAAGTATTAATAAATTGAATTCGATGCGATTTGAAAACTCTGCCGATAACGTCGGGACTATCGGGAGAGTACAATACGCTATTCGATCGCTCCGACAAAGTGAGGAGGGAATTGGTTTACGGAGAGAATACTCTGAACTTTCTTTCTCGCGAGGCAAGAGAGAGAGTGAGAGAGAGAGAGAAAGGGACTCGAGGCGACGATAAAACGGTCTTATATCCGAGCGAGTGGAAAAACCAGATGGAGGAAACTAAATTCTTGGCTGGCATCTCTCGAAAAGTTCTATTAAAGAAAGAAAACAAAAAAAAAATAACATACGCGAAGCAGCTTAAAGATTCCAAGCTAAAAGGCTCGAATTTAATCGAATGCAAAGACATTTTCTTTTCGGTGGATATAAAAGGTATTGCGAATGCCGAGAATATATTCGCGAGTATCATTCGTTATCGATCGAAATCGTCCGTAGAAGATGCGAGAAAGAGAAAAACAGATACAGACGAGGACACGGAAACTTTTTTCCGATAAAAGTAAGCTCCGTGAACGAGTCGAAACGAACTATCTTTTCTTTGGAAACTTTCGAAAAGGCGATATATTATGATTTGGGTGTTGTCATACGTAATCGAGTGGGAAGAGTTTTATCGACTTTTCGATTCTCTTTGAATCTTATTTAAAAATCCAAACGTAAATTCTGTTTCAGAAAATTGAGCTTCCACGAAGAAATCAAAAAATTCCCCCGGTCACGATCTAGACGTACGTCTACGTACGTGTTACGAAGGGAATAAAGGAAACCGAAAAATCTTGGGAAGCAAACTCACGTTCTTCCAAATCCTATCGAGTCGACGTCCGGCGAGGAACAGAATGCCGAACTACCCCTTCTTCTCCCGATATTGGCCACCTTTTCGGGGGGAGGAGAGGAGTTCACGATCGGGCTGTCGGCCGGATCCTATCCGATTTCGGTTGGCAGGTCGACGGCACGCGGGCCCACTGGTCAGAATGTTTCTATTGTTCCTCGTGTAAAAAATTCGGTAACGCTCCTGGTACATATGTAAGTAGCATTCGATGACGAAGGTACGAAGGTAGGAACCTTTTTAAACGTTACCAAGGCACGTCTTCTTCTCGTTGCTTCTTCTATTTGACCATAGTCGATGATGACGATGATGAGAGAGAGAAAGAGAGAGAAAGAAGAAGGAGCAAAGGGTCTAGGTAGACAACGCCCGGCTTTTCGGAATATATGTAGCGAATCGCACACGGTCAACGGACTCGGCCAACCATCCGACGGAAAGAATAGCTACGGAAGAGATAGATAGATAGAGAGAGAGAGAGAGAGAGAGAGAGAGAGAGAGAGAGAGAGAGAGAGAGAGAGAGAGAGAGAGAGAGAGAGAGAGAGAGAGAGAAAGAGACTCGGAAGAGAGAAACTCGAAAGATAGGCGACGGAAGAGAGAAAGCGACAACTGTCGTTCAACGGAAAGTATGCAAATCGCATGGATTTCCATGCTTGGCCCACTCTCGCGAGCAACGAACTTTGCCTTGACTTTGGCCGAGATCTTTGCCTGTGGCGCGTGTCCATTAAAGTCTTTCGTAATTTGTTCATCGAATGAGAAAAAAATATTGAAGCCAATTATCAGGAACGTTGGACGTGTACGTGCGTATGAAAAAAGTACGAATCGACGTAAAGAAGAGAAAAAAAAAAATAAAAAAAGAAAAAGGAAATGCGTTCCAACGGCATATGAAGAATCTGTCCCGTTCCCGAAACGGTATCGTTTCCCTTTTATAAAAGCGAAAGACGTCGTCCTTGGTGTTGCGAGCTCGAGCACATTTATTTCAAGCCGGCAGGTGTAACAGGGTCTTACACGAGCGTTGCTCATAATCGGCACTTCTTCCATGCTCGGTGGACCACGTCTCGTTCGAGCACGTGGCTGCGTTCCTCTTGGCGGGAGGTAACCGGTTCTTCTCTTCCTCTTGCGTTCTCGCTCGCGACAATGACCAATGGCCACTTTACGAGCACCGTCAAAGAGCTTCTCCTAGCACGTGCCTCCGATCGCTCGGCCCCTTAATCCATCGATTTCATGAATTACCAGATCGACTTATAAACGTTTATCCGACGATCGAAGGAATTTATCGTTTCGACAACAACTCGTTGCCTTTTTATCAAATTACCTTACGTGCTCCGTAAGTTGAGTACTTCCTCGCAAGTTTGAAAATAAATTGTAGGGTGCACCGCGACGTGTTGTACACGAGCAACACCCCGCATTTTCGTTAACCTCGACGAAACGAACGGTACGAGTCCGTCGAGAAAATCATTAATCACTCGTAAAACCCAGGAACACTTTCGTATCGCGCGTAACGACTTGAAATATTTTCCTCGTCGTTCGGCCATTCCAAGTTGTTATATATATATATATATATATATATATATATATATATATATATATATATTTCTTTCGGTGCAAACGAATAAAAAGATTTTCAATGTTTACGATTAAGCTCTACAAGATATAGGACGTATAAATATTATCCGTTATACGAATCGTCGTATATCGAATAGGAAAGCGTGTTTAGGGAAGAAAATCTAAGAAAGGGGGTCGCGAGGTCTATGCAAAATCCGCGCTAACGATTCCAACGCTTTAATCCAATTTCCTTCGTGGCCGTTAATATATGCCAGGTATTAGGATACGATCCTCTCCTCTCGGAGAATTCTAAGCCAATTCGGCCTCTCGCCTTTTCTCTCGCGTACATAGACGATCCTATCGTCGATAGGAGAGAAATACCCCAGGTACTCGATAATCCCGCGAACGTATTCGAAAATCGTGATCGAGTTCGCCGTTCAACGGCTTTCGCATTGATACTCTGGGCCGGTGGCATAACATTTCCTTAGAATTTCTTTCCTAACTCATAAATCGGTACGTTGCGCGACTAGAAAAAGGGGTAGAAGAGTATTGGAAAGGAAGGGAGATAGCCACTGAGGAAGGAAAGAAATAGCGAGGGAACATTATAATGTTAAAGGGATGCCACCTAGTCGTGGTGGATGGGAAGGAGGAGAGAATATAAAAGAGAGAGAGAGAGAGAGAGAGAGAGAGAGAGAGAGGAGGAAATAGAAAGAGACGGTGGATTTCGGTATATCGAGGAAGTGGGGAGAGACGTTTGAAAAGCCGGTGCAAAAGGGGAGAAATTAAAATGTAAAAGGGATGATGTGCTCGGAGAATCGGAGCTAGGCTTTTTACTCTCTCTCTCTCTCTCTCTCTCTTTCTCTCTCTCTCTCTCTCTCTCCCCCTCTCGCTCGCTCGCTCGCAAGCTCCTACTTTGCTACTCTTCTTTGGTTCTCTTTCCCAACTCCATTCGACTCTTCCTCATTTACGTCGCTTCTATCCCTTCATACCTTTCTCCGCGTCGTCCATGCAAGAATAACCGTCAGATTCTTCCTAGAGAGACACGAATATTATTCTTGCGTTGAAACATTTTGCAAAAATTTTATAGTAAAAAGTCAAACATATATCTCGTTGACGTATTGATTTCTAGAGAAACCTTATCACGTTCTCGGAGGATCGACGACCCAGCTATATCGTTTAAAGATCGTCTTTATCTGACGGATATCGATCGATGGGGGGTAGAAAGATTCGTTTTTCGAAGGGATGCTCTACACAATGGCTACAGGTGATCTGCTCTATCTGTGAGAACGTTCTCACAGCATCCTAGGGAACAGTCACCCTTTCCACAAGGAGCAAGACACAGAGAGAGAGAGAGAGAGAGAGAGAGAGAGAGAGAGAGAGAGAGAGAGAGAGGGAGAGGGAGCGAGTTTTCGTTTCGTGCTCATTCGTGCGCTACGCTCTCTACCAACGCTTTTTCGACCGTATCTATTTTAATGCACGCGTACATGTGTTAGGCAAGAAGCGTCTCCTTCGATAGGATGCTAGGTGCTATAGTGTTTTTGGCGTACCCCTTTTGAACGGATAAGTTCGCCCCTTGATCGTCGACGCTCCACGGATCGTATAATGGTAAACGGTTAGGGACATATTTCTTTCGAGATGCGTATCCGTCGATGAGAGACAATCGAGGAAGAAGGAGAAAGGGAAGATTCTACGTGACGTAGAATACACGCGAGACGACACGAAGAACGAGCTCGTTTTTATTATAAAATAAAAAGACTGACGAGGGTACTTTACGGAATCTCCTTCTTCGTCGGTTCTATTTTCTTATTTTCTGTAAAAGACGAGCTTACACAAATTACTTGTATATAAAAAACACAAAGGAATATCTTTTGTTTCTTTTTACCGCTCGTAAAATAAAAAAAAAAAGAAAAAATTTTCTCTTTAATACGAAGCACTTTTATGCAAGAATATTTAAATAACAATTTGTTGAAAGAAGGTACCGAGTTTCTATACAGGATGCACCTGCGTGTCAAATTCAACGAGCACTGTACTTAATGTGATAATTAAAAAAGTGAAAGGACAGTAAAAAAATGGATTGGTCTCGTTCAAAGCGCGCAAAGATGTAATTAATATCCATGAAAAGATCTATTCGACGACGATCGCGAAAAAAAGGACACGTTGGAAAGCCCTGTTAGTTTTGTCGAAAGTTCGAAGGTCGAACGTCGATTGACTCGTTCCGGCAGCAGATTCAAACTCGCGCGTCCATTGACTCGAATTGACCCCTAGGCCCCAACGTCCGGTTTCTCGTCTGGACCTCTGACCAACCAACAGGTCCCTGTCACGGTCCCATTAGGATATCGCTTCTTCGATGGTAACCCTCGGAGCAAGAAAAGAGAGAGAGAGAGAAAGAGAGAGAGAGAGAGAGAGAGAGAGAGAAAGGAAGAAAAGAGAACAAATCAAAGCTGGCACGATTTCGTGCGACGCGGCTGCAACCCGAAAGCTCGGATTGCATTTTGGGGTTGCCTCGTAAAAAAAGATTACACCGATCCAGTTTTAAACGAGGTACTACGTGGCGTTATACGTATGCAAATCCGTGGAAAAGAAAAAGAAACAATCGAAAAGATTGAATTCCGAGCGACAAATAGTAAGAGTACGAGGTAGAAGACAATTTCTTCAAATATTATTTTCCTCCTATTTGATTTTTTCTCCGGACAGGGTCTTCGTTCTCTATGTCCAGGTTCTCTACGATCAGACTTCAACTGACTGATCGAGTTTGCGCTCGGGCAAGTAGAATGAAACGAAAACTGTCACCATGCGCCCCGGCGGTGACGAAGCGTTTATAAACATTCGTCGGAATATTTTTCAAATATTCATTCAAAGGGAACTCTACCCGATCTGAGCTCTTTTCGAAATTTAACGAACGATGCGGTTGTCGCAGTTAGCGTAATACGAAATGTACATAGGAAAAAAGGGAAGACGAAGAGCCAAAGGAAATTTAAGGACGACTTCTCTCTTGATTGAAGTCATCGTACTCACGGATGAGGACCTACCACAAACGTCTCCGAGCAATCGCGGACGTTTTCTCCGGGTCCTGCGTCTACTCTTCGAAAGCAAATCCTTCCGGTCTTTCGTAAGTATCCGTGACTCTTGATTTTTTCTTTCTTGATGTGTACCGAGCATGTGCACGGATCCTATGCAAATAACGGTAACGTACACCTCTGGGAAAATTCCGACGATTTCCGAGGATTTAGCAAGGAATTACGACTTTCCTCGTTACTCGTCGAATAAACGAGTAAGATCTCTCTCTCTCTCTCTCTCTCTCTCTCTCTCTCTCTCTCTCTTTCTCTCTCTCCCTTAGATCGCCGTTAGACGATTACGAGCTCGTGTCGCCGTGCGAAAGCGACTATCTTGTAAATGAAGAAGGGAAAATAACGTCTTTATCCTTGTATCTCGGGAAACCGGACAACGTAAGGAGAACATTGTCGGAAGGATAAATCCTATGCAAATCTATCGTATGACATAAAGCGACAAGTAGAATTTTTCAAAGGATCGATCCGGTCGTGAATAAGGGAAGCACGCGGAAGTACGGATAAAGAGTATTCACGGTTAACGAGTCTAATTACTCCTTCCTTCCTATCGTGCTCTACGATCCGACCATCCTGATCCTTATTGTGGCAATATGCGATACGCCTTGAGATAGAGCCGGTTAGCACGAGTTAGGGTATCGTTGCTCATCATCGATAGGGTCATCACCGTGGGATCAACGGGTCATCGGAGTCGAGCGATCGGCCCACCGACTACTTGACCGGTTCGAAGAGCGGAAACACGGAGCCGGACGATCGAGTCTTGGCTTCACGAGTGGTGGACAGCACGATCACGGTGGACAGCACGCGCTAGCCCGGTACAGGTTGCTCGATCCTCTTGACAATGAAATTCGTTCCAAAGTACGAAAGAACGAGAGGATCTCGATCTACCGGTCGCGCAGGTCCTTCCCTTAATTCGAAACTGAGCAAGACGTAAAGGAGACGGACTTTGATCAACGGTCGCCTCCCCATAGAATCCAGAGTTCGTGAAAGGTCAACTCGTATTCGCGTGGACAGCTCGCTTGACCGGCTTCGTTGCTTTTCCAGGATCATCCAGGGAAGCTCGTTGACGGATTAAGAGACGAGCGCGGCTAATGTGGTCCTACGAATCGAATCCCGATTGACCCGAGCGTGAGACACGAGCGTGTAATCCATGTACCGGACGTATCGCCTAGGGAGCTCCTTTTCAAACAAGTAATAAAAACGAATATACGACTGCAAACAGAAAGTAAATTAACGACAGGTACTGTCCGTCGTCGAGCGTCTCGTTAATCACGACATAGAGTTAATCCGAAGAAAGATGGGGCTGCATAAAATATCAAAGACAATGACTTTTCAAAAGGATAAACACAAGCAAATGGCGCAAGGTGGGTTAGAAAGTTAAGCAGCTGCATGGAAGAAAACGAACGAATTCAGCGAGGGGTGGGAAAAGCGAAAGTCTTCTCGCTGCTCTTTCCGCTTCCTTCCAGTCGGATGCTGCAAGGGAGTGATCTTTCTCTTCTACTTGGTTCTACGTCACGACGACTGACTCTCACCAAGCAGCTGTTGCCGTTTCGCCGTCTCTGTCCCAAGATCGATTGCTAGATCGTTCCAAGTATTTGGAATCGAACGACATAAAGCGATTTCTGCGTCTCGGCTTGGCTTGCCTCGCTTAGCGATATTGTAGTAGTCTACCTTTTGGAAAGATTCCAACGCGAGAGAAGAAGCCCTTTCGATGCGTAAACGATATCGACAATATCAATGACTTTTTCCATCGCTCGCTAAACGTTCCTTTTCTTCTTTTCCGATCTTCGTATTTCATTCTAAAACGACGATTCCACGTTGAAAACGAATCTAAGGTACCACGTACCGCGAATGGTGTATTTATCAACAGTTACGATGACAAACGGCCGACGATCGCGCGGCGATGTATTTCTCGTTGGATCTTCGCGCACGGTACTCCTTGGAGAAATGAACCTGTTGCGGGGCTTCATGGACGCCATTAACATGGCCCCACGGTTAACTCCTTTCTCCTTCGTAATGTAGCATTCGTGATCTTCGAAATGTTGACGAGATTTGGAGGCCCTTACAAAAGCGACCTTTTTCAAAAGACACACAAGCCTTAGATAACGTGCACCTAGCTTTATTTATTTTATTCTTTCTCTAATGTTGCATATCTATGACGTTGGAACAGCTGCAGAATCGGAAGAAACTAACCGAGTGTGCACTTGTTGCGCCTGTCGAATCGATGCACATGGACGATGCACCTGCGCACAAACTACATGATAATGTACGCGATCATTATGCTCGATTACAAACTTAATCGCGTCGAACGATTATCTTTAACGAGGGCATTTCTATCGAGATGTGCGGATGGACAAGATAGGCGATAGGATTTTACGATTAGACGATTTCATTCCATCGAGAAACGTATCGTTCTATCCGAAACTTGATCATTTCCATGTGGTCTAGGCCCTGTTTCTCGCAAGTTTGTCGGAGCATTGTCCTTCTTGGACGTAAGAGGATGCCAAGCTGTGAAAATAATTGCGCTCGGAAAGACAGAGAAGAAAGAGACGAAAGAGAAAAAAAAAACGGTTCCCAGGATTCGAATAGCTTCGTATGTCTCCTATAAAGGGAAGATTGTTCTGGCTCTATTCTATGGGGTGGGATGGATGAAGCGGAGGGTCTTGATTCGTTCGTTCGTTTCTTCGCCAAGAGGTTACGACGTTGATGCGCGAAGGGTGCCTCGGAGGGATGCTGCTGCATCTGCCCCTTTAGTGTAATGATATCTGGAAAAAAAGCATTCAAAGACTCGGCCATCAATTTTCATCCATAAACGGGACACGCTTTCTCCTTTCTAGCGCGCGCGCGCGCGCGCTCGGAAAAGTAACGACAGATCGGATTTTACGTTTACTTTTATCCGCGACAAATTTTAACGAAAAATGCTTTTTCTTTTGATTAAAGTTAGCGGCAAAAGATGATTCGGAGAAACATTTAAATTCGCCGCCACGTCGAACGCGTATTTTTCGAAGGAAGCCGTCGAAAACACTTGGCGAATTGTTGAGTACGAGTGCTAAACTCTCAAGAGGAGGAGTTTTAAAGCGTCGGTGAAGGTCGTGGACAGATAGTACGCTTCGAATCTGTTGCCGTTAGAACGGCCGAAAGCGCATTTCAGAGAAAAAGAATTTTCTGTGCTTCCAGCTGAGTCAGGCACTGCAGGGTGCGGGAGAGGATGAAAAGGGATTCCTCAAAGAGGTTCTCAACCACGTGTTTTTCTTTTCAAAACGTTCTTCCCTCTCGTATTCGTAAAGGGTAATCGATAACGTTGGATCCATCGATTGAGCCATGGATAAAATTTATCGAATACGTACAAAGTCGTACGTTCGTTTGCACGTCGTTATTAAATATCGATCGGATAAAAATGTTATGAATATCAAATTATAGTAATAAACTCGCTTTTAATGCGATTGGATGAAAGAGATTAATACTTTATTAGTTTTTCTCTATAGACAATATCTCAACCGTTTCACACCGATAATATCCGTTATCTTCGAAAAGGGGGGTGAGAACCTCGAACGTCTAAGACCTACAACGACGGAGTTTGATGCCGCGCTACACTCGGCAATTATATGGACTGTGGAAAGCCATACCTTTTCGTTTCTAAAGTTTCACGGAGCCGGTACTTCGCTACGAGCTCAAATTCCTCTCTAAATTCGTTACGCTATCGGCGAAACTATCAAAGTATGAATATACATACGGTCGCAGCTAAAACTTCAATTATCGAGAACTCGCATGGAAGCTTCTATGAATTTCTCGGTATGTTTGTTCCTGCGTGACAAGCAATATCGTTATCAGAATTCCATAAATTCTGTTGTTTAAAATAACAATATCAAACAAATATCGACTCTGTTACGTTCTCGAAATGCAAAAGAAAAGCCATTAGTTTAGTCGACGGCAAGTTGAGCATGAAAATCGAGAGATCGAATGTCAAGATGGAAAGTTATCAGGGTGCACTAATGCGCCCAAGATCTCAAGTACAATGCGATTTTTGAAGAGAGACACGTTGGAATGGTCATTTCACGGGCATTTTCGTATTGTTCCTACGGAATGGTGGAGAGAAGTGGCAGATAGGGAGAGAGAGAGAGAGAGAGAGGGAAAATGATGCGGAGGGAGAAGAGAGAGCGAGATGGAAGCGCAGGGTCGACACCCTATATTTTGGTCTCATTTTACTAAAAGGCGATCGTATTTCACGATTCCTCTCGATGCGAGGACAATACGCTTGCGTGCCGTTTTCAATTCTTCGCTTCTGCTCTTTCTCCCTTTTTCTCTCTATTCTCTCCATCTCGCTTCTTTGCGGTCCCGTCTCTCCTTCGTTTTCTCTCCCTCTCCTTCTCTCTTTGCTTCTTTTTTTTTCTCTTCGTTCTTACGATACTTTGTAACACGACTTGGGGAATCAGAGTTTTTTCCCTATCGAATCCTCGCCGTTTTTCTTTTCTTTTCTTTTTTTTTCTTTGTTTTTTTTTCTCCCTAGATCTCGCCCGACATCGTTCGCGCATAGAGACGCCCTCATTTGTCCGCAATTTAACCAAAAATGGAGCCCTCTTTTAGACTATATTTATTCGTCCGTCTGACCGTACGTCTTTTTCCTTACGCGAGCGTGTTCTTTCTTTGTGGATAATTCCGCTCGAAAAACGATATATATATATATATATATATATATATATATATATATATATATATATCGTATATAAATATATTGGCGAGAGATCGAATGGCACGAACCATGACGGAGGAGCGTGGAAATTTGCTAAACAACATTCTAACATTCGTAACGGGCGACTTCGAATCTTGGCGTTTAATTCGCCAAGTACAGCGATAAAAAAAGAAAAAGAAAGGATGTTGTCGTTGTTAGATCCCGGTGGAAAAATCGAGCCAATGGTCGATCGCGAAACGGGTCGCTAGGAAGGATCCGCGCAAGGTGGACGATCACGAAGGACGAAAGGTCCTCGAAAAAGTTCTCGGTCCGACCGTACGTCGACCGTATGGCCACGCGCATCGAAAAGTTCCGCCTGACAATGGCCCGTCCGTTGGAAATAGAATCGCCCGAGGTATGTCCGCGTATGAACCGTTGATACGGATTTGAATATTAATTTAGGGTCGTCCACGGGAGACGTTGTCGTTCAGGGTGCCCCTAGGTCACTCTCAGGTCCTTGTTATCCGTTGCTTCGGGTAGCCTCTTAATAAAGTCCCGGTACCGTTTCGCGATACTGTAACGGAATCGCACGCATATATCCTCGGTCGCGTAGTCGTCGTTCGTACGTATTCAGGAGGCTGGACGATGCTATCGGTGTGTACGGAGGAAGAAAAAAAAAAAGAACAAAGACGAAAAGAAACGAAAAAGAGAGAACCCTGTTGAGGCCTCATGCGCTTGATACCTCAGGTTGGATTTATCGTAACGGCCGCTTTTCCGACCTGCTTACGAGTTTAGCGACGCAAGGACACACAAGAGAAATATCTAGGTAACTGGATATTTCTCCATTGCCTACGTTCGATCTCATTATATATCAAGAATGATTCGAATGATCGATAGTACGAATCGCGAGCGATTTTGGGCTGATCTCTTCGGGATCGATTTTCAAGGAGATTCTCGGCCAAGCTGGTTCCCCGATTCCGGGAAAGGTTAATTAACTATTCGAGTTTCGGACGAACCTCGACTCCGCGCCGAGGAGTTATTAGAGTGTCGTAACAACAATGTTCGATTCGTAAATGACAGGGAGAAATTAACGTTTAAAAGATTGATTAACTCGGTTTGTTCCACCTCTTCCTATTTTTTATTATAATATCGCGGCCTTCCCGAAAGAGAAACGCGGACAGCAACGGCGCGAAATTATCGGACGCGAGCGTGGAAATCACGACGGTGTTTCGTATAAATTCAAATTATCATATTAATGTCATCGTGTCATCGTCGCATTATTCACGTATCCCGCGACTAATATCTCATAATAACCGCTCGGAGCGTATAAATTCTACGACGGTTTCTTGGAAGTCGATAATAGTTGGTCGATGAATTTCGGGCCACCCGTTTGCCGAGAGCCTCTCTCTCTCTCTCTCTCTCTCTCTCTCCCTCTCTCCTTAGTTTCGTCTCCTTAGTATAAAATACTAAAAGGTTCGGAATCGATGTTATTTAAAAAACACAAGACTGGATGGAAAAATCTCTGTCTCTGTTTCTCTAAGCGATATTGCTCCGGCATACTTTTTCAAAATTATCGCAAGAACGATAGCCGCGAGCCTCGAAAAAGGACAAAGTACAAAGGAACGGTATATTATACCTACTTGCGAGTTAGTCTCTCACGCTTTCGAAAGTCTCGGGAGAATTTGTAGCCGCGAGACACAGGGAGCGTTCCCTAAAAACAACGACGGATCGATCGCGCACAAAGGAAGAAGGAAGCGAGCGCGCGAACGAAATAAAGAAGGAGGAAGTCCACTTTCGAAAGCGAGCGTCGAGATATTTCAGGGCAATAATTCAATTAGCCCCGAAGATTTAGTACCGCGGACTCCATAATTCAAAAGCTTCGGTATCGCAGGAAAAGAAAAAGAGAAAGAGAGATGGCAGACTCGGTTAGAGGCACCTTGGCATAAATTAGAAGAACAATGCTCGGACCAAGGTGGACGAAAGGTAATGGCCGCGAGGAAAAGGGCCGCGTGGAATAAGGACGCTAATAATACAGGCCGGCATGTTGGAGAAGAAAACGCAAGAACGAGAGCGAGAGAGAGAGAGAACGGACATTGGCGAATATTCATGCGTAATGCATGCACGTCGTGTGTCTCGGTTGACCTCCCAAACAATTAGAAAGGGTCCGAGATACACGAGTATAAGCGCAAAGAAGCATCGCTTCTGAGAACTAGAAAGAGAATACTACCCTCCTTAGCTTACGGAGGGTTGCGTTTCAATTTTCCAACGAACCGTTATATCGCAACGTCCTTCCAAAAATAAAAACGTTTCGGCCATTTTAAAAGATTTAATCGTTTCGAGAATTGAGAAAGACGGAAGACTCGACAAGTGGAACTTGGAAATCCGTCAAAAGTCTTTTGGTTTCGTCGTTACTCGTCGTAGCTTCTCGCTTTAAGGACATATTTATCGGTCTCGGAGCCAGAGGGAAGGGAAAGGGTCAGGGAAACGAGGAAGGGACATGGCGTCGCTCGAAAGAAGCCTCGAAAAAATGCTGACAGGAACCGGTAAGGCCCGTGCCTCGAATCGAGAACGAACTGGTGTCGATCGACTCGCTCGCTTTCCGGCCCTAACTGTCCATCCTTTGCCAAGGAAAAGGTTACGGAGAACGTGGTGGACGGTGACCCCTTTTCTTCGGGGTCATCCGGAAGGGTCACTGATGTCCGACCGATGACCCGGGCCCGCCCTTACACTCCCGTCTACAATTATAAATGCATTAAACCCATCCCCTTTTACAAGATAATATTTAAATCGTAGCGATGTCAGGAAGGGCGACCGCGCCCTTCTTCTTCTTCTTCTTCTTCTACTACTACTGTTCTCTTCCTTTTCGAAGAAAGAAAGAAAGAAAGAAAGAAAGAAAGGAAGGAAGGAAGGAAAAGAAAAAAGAGGATTCTCGCCGTTTGTCCGAGAGCGAATTTATACTCTCTCGCGGTGCGCCGTCGTCCGTACGATTTTTATTGCGTGCGTATTGGTGTTACCGTGCGTGTACCTGCGATTTTATTGCGTGTATTTTCTGTTATAAATTCACCGTAGGACTTTTGGGGTTGCGCCCGTACGTAGCGAGAAAAAGAGGAAGGCGAGTCCGCTATTTTCCGACAACCCTTTTGCTCGTGTCCACGTACGTAAACTATGTTAGGAGAAGGGATAAATTTCTGCTCGGGAACTCGGGGATTATTTTTCTACGAGACTTGCCCTGGGAAAGCATCCGTCGAAAGCGATTTCGGATTTTTCGCTAAACGACGACAAAGACGAGTAAAAGACGAGTAGGGAGGATCCGGCTTGGCAGAGTACGTAACTCTCACGAAAGAATCTCTCGTATATCTCTCGATGATCGCGTGGCGCCTTTAGAATGGACCGAGCCGTCGTCTCTGTGCCAATCGGTTTCTTAACGATAAAACTCTGTCCTTTTGGTCGCAGTACGTTCGATCGAAGGGACGTTCGATCGAAATAACTTCCTTTTTTTTTCGCATATATCAACTATATCAAAACGAATGATTTATTAATAATTTAACGATATACGTATCTTTGCCATTCGAATGAACCTTTAAGGACATATCGGATGAGACGAAATAATTGTTTCTCTTTCTAAGAAATTCCGGGATTAATTTTGTCCTCTCTCTCTCTCTCTCTCCCTCTTTCTCTCTCTCTCTCTCTCTCTCTCTCTCTCTCTCTCGCTCTCGCTCGCTCGCTCGCTCGTACTCGTGCAGTGTCTCATGGAGACGAACGAAGGTAGATTGACTTTCAAGAGGAAATTCTATTCTCCTGTTGATACGTGCTCGGTCCGTATATACACTCAACGTGAGCGGCAAGCCAGCGGTAATTTCGAGAGGATTCCGCGTTCGCGACTGGCCGCTTCCGGTTTCGCTTTTCCTACAGCCGTCCCGTTAAGTGACTCGACCAATCCGCGGTTGGTTTGTGCGCGTTGGAAAATCTGGCCGGCAGAGGAAACTATCTTCAACGAATAGAGCGAAAGAGAGAGAGAGAGAGAGAGAGAGAGAGAGAGAAAGAGAGAGAGAGAGAGCGAGAGAGAGAGAGCGCTCACAATAGCATTCTCGAGTTAACGAGTAGGAAGCTTGACGCGCGGTATTAAGGTCGACTCTCGGTGCTTCCTTTATTGTCCATTATTAGGAAAGTAAGGAAGAAAGTGAAATGTAATGTGTAATGTAATAAATTGAAAGAAAAGGAAACTACTTTCTATTAGATAGTTTTGGACTTTTGAAAGGGATAAATGGTATTTCTATTCTCCCCTATGATCGATTCTGCCGTCGCGGACCGGTCGAGATATCGAATAAGCAAAGTTCCTACGGCTCCTGTCGCGTATCGATCCAAATTCCGATTCAATTTTCCACGCCCCCGGCGAACGCGCTTCGAGCGGCATGCATTAAACATCGTGCATCGCGCATACCGCGCTACTAATCCACGGCCGGTTATAAACGCGCACCGACAGACGCCTCCTACGAGCTACGCGAGCTTAAAATCGAGCACCACCGGGAGAGTTCCTCTCCCTATTCCTCCATCTCGAATGCCCTTCTTTCGTCTGCGTCTGCTAGAGTTTGACGATCGAATAGTCGTCGCGACGGAACTCGAGTACCCAGTCGGACTGATACGCATATTATGTAATCGAAGTAATGCTCTCTCTCTCTCTCTCTCTCTCTCTCTCTAAATATATATACATATATGTATATATATTTATTCACAAGTTGGTCAAAAGTTGGTAAAGACAAGGAACGCGCGAGCTTCCCTTTTTTCATCACACTCCATATCCAGCAGGATCCAGTCTATTATTAGACGTAATGGTTCGAGAAAAGTTTCATTAACTTGTTCGATGCCTAATTCATGAGACGACCGACTACCCCCGATCTAGACCCGATGGGATACCGTATAATCCGCTCTCCGTCGTCCGAGGATCGTTTCGAGGAAGGAAGATCGAAAGAGAACGCCTCGAATCGATATCTCAAATAGCGCTTTAATAGAAACTTACAATTATATTACTCGTGAGCGAGTAATTTTGAAGGAATTATTTGAAAGCTCGCCGAACAAACGTAGAGTTAAAATTTTTTATTATAATAATTACTATAAACGTTCGAATCTCATTTAAAAGCCGCGCCACATATTTGCCATCTGACGGAGATCAAAGGAACTATTTGTTTTAGTTCTCGAAATGACCGATACGCGGCGCGATTCTCCTTTTCTCTGCGTAATTATCGACGATCAATATTGAATAGCGCCATTTTATCGACTCATCGAGTTCGTGCCTGTGTAATTCGAATCAAAGTCCTTATCCTTTCGAACGATATTATCGACTTTACGCGGCTTCTCTCGTTAATCGTAGATGTACGAAGGTACCTACGAGGTCAAAGGGCAATTATTACTTTAACAATCATTATCGAGAAATAATAAAGTTGAACAAATCGCTGGAGCGTTTACAAAAAGAGCCTTAGCTGCGATCCTGTCGAATCCTTTTCTTCCTACGCGAAATCTACCGTTGGATACACGAGACGATTATCCGTACGATTTCCTACAATGTATATTACTCTCCTTCATTATCCTCGGCCCGCAGCCAGGATCGTCACGAAGGAGCATTCTCGCGAGCTCGCGTGTAAGCCGTACGTTTTGCGGCGTTTTACACGAGAAAGAGATTTACTAAATAATCGGACGATGGAAGATATTGCATGCGTATGGGTTGCGTACGCGTGTTCGTGTACGCTGTTTCGCCCACATCAGTGATTCTTCTATTCGAAGAAAAATCTAAAAGAAAAATCTAAAAGAAAAATTTCATAGACCTTCAGACTCGAACTCTTGAAAGTTCGCGTGCGAGAAAAACGGTAGCTAAGTTCGAGGATTGCAACAAAGTAACTTATATCTAAAGCCATCTCTCCGCGGACGTTCTGCTAATCAGCGGAGAGCTGAACGAGCGAGAGAAAGAGAGAAAGAGAGAGAGAGAGAGAGAGAGAGAGAGAGAGAGAGAGAGAGAGAGAGAGAGAGAGAGAGAGAGGGTAGTTAACTACCAGATAGATACTCGACGAAACAAAGTTTAACCTCGCGTGATTAGTAGAGACGGCACGATACGCCATGAGACATGAAATTATCGCATCTAAGATTTTTTTCTTATTTTCTCGTGTTTGGAAATAACAATTTTGCCAGTTATTACGATATAGCTAATATCGTATAGTTTAACGGGGTCTGAAAAAGAAGCGCAATACTCGTTATCGTGCCATAGTTTATTTTTGTTTTTCGCCATTAGTCATTTACGTAATAAAAGCAATACTTACTATCAAAGGTTGTCACATTTTATGATAAATGCATAATCAACATATAAACTAATGCAGAATTTTCTTATCCCCAATTATACTCAAAATAATTTTTCGGAATAATAAACAACCGTTTACTATGTTATAATATTATCGCAAATTAAATTTATAATACAAAGTATCGTCTCTTCGATTCCTTCTATCGTTAAATTTGGATTTTTGCTAGAATAAGACAGAGTTACTTTCCCTTATGCATTGTTGCGAGAAAATCTCGGTATGCTTAGTACGGATGCTTTCTCGGTGCTAAGAAATTTTATGGATGTTATGTAAATGCAAATAAATAAGAAGAACGATAAATGAAAAAATAATAATAGAGCCTTTGGTCGAACGTTCTGAAATCATATGCGAGATCGGCATATGAACGTTTAAGGGACGTACGGGGGTTTCAATATTCCGCACGTATACGTGACACGACATATTTCGTGACGTATAATGATTCGCCGTAGTAGTACGAAATTACTAAACTCGCTTAAATATCCTGCTATCTATCTTTTACATATAAATGCGACGACGGTACGTCACTTTACCGAGCTATTACATCCTAACGAATCAAAGAAAAATTCATTTTCGCTATTACTATTTTCTTTATATTCGATGGAAGAAAGAAGATGCTATTTTATTGTATTTTATTAACGGCGATTTCAAACAATAATCAATTTCACCCAGAAAGTTGAGAAATTGCGTCTTGCTTAAAAATAAGAAACAAAAAAAATTATAGATAATACTTGATAGTATTATGGATGTAGCGGAACGAAGATTATTTGACGCATATCCTATCTCTATGAATTCCGAACGATATCAACGCCTCAGTCGTGTTGCAAAGCTTATTACCGTAGTTCATATTTTAGCAGTAAAACGAATCGAATTATTAAAGACAATCATTGCCGCGGTTATATTATATCAACGAAAAATAGACCAGCGCTGTCCGATAACGATTTCGTATAAAAATCTCTTAACGCATTATATATCTTTCGGAAAAAGAAGGGAACGAAGTGTTGATTGGAAATTATTTTCGTGAAGGCTTTTTTTCAAATATTTCCAAAGAAGTTCTTTCTGCGACGATGGGACTCATCGACGACTATTGGCTTTTCACTGGTACGATCTGTCTCCTCTTCCTTTTGACCCTTATAACGACGATATACATCTATATGACGAGAAGATTCGGTTATTGGAAAAGACGCAACGTAGTAGAAATAAAGCCTATTCCATTGTTTGGTAACTTTGTCGATTGCTTTTTCATGAAAAAATGTCCTGGTGAATTCATGAAATATCTTTACGACGAGTCAAGCGGATTACCATACATGGGCTTTTATATCTTCGATAAGCCTTTCTTTTTGATTCGCGATCCCGATCTCGTCAAGCACGTTCTCGTCAAAGACTTTGATTATTTCGCCGACAAGTATTCTAAAACGGATATTAAGGATCGACTCGGTTGGGCGAATCTCTTCATGATAAAAAATCCAGCATGGAAATTTCTTCGATCGAAATTAACACCGTTTTTTACGAGTGGCAAATTGAAGAAGATGTTCGATCTGATGGTTCACATCGGTAACGATCTCGACGCGCATTTAGAATCTCTTTCGTTGAAAGGTGAGATATTCGTTGAGTGACCATATAAAATCCGACTTAATAAATATAATTCTTTCGTTTTATTTCGATCCTAGGCAAAGGGAAAACGATCGATGTTAAGGATATCTGTGCAAAATTCACGACCGATCTAATCGGCATCACGGCTTATGGCTTGAGAGCCAACTCGTTGAACGATCCTAACGCGGATTTCCGAAAGTGTGGTAAAAAAATCTTCGATTTCACTTGGTACCGCGGCTTCGAGATTCTCACGATGTTCCTGATGCCGTCCTTGATTAAATTGGTAAGGCCGAATTTCTTCGGAAAAGAGAATTGCGACTTCCTTCGAAGGGTTTTCTGGGAAAACATCGAGCATAGGATAAATACGGGAACGAAGAAGAACGATCTTATCGATCTTCTTATCGAGTTGAAAACAAATTACGAGGGACAAGAATTTCATGGATTCAGTAAGTCCGAAATACGAATTAATCTGATCCGATCCGATGGGTAATGTCTGATCGATCGTTGTCTCTCTTTTAGAATTCGACGGGGACGATTTGGTGGCCCAAGCGGCCGTATTCTTCACCGGAGGCTTTGAAACTTCGTCGACGACCTTGGCCTTCTCGTTGTACGAGCTCGCCCTGCATCCTGAAATACAAACGAGATTGAGAAAGGAAATTCACGAGGCTCTCGCGAGCAACGACGATCAACGGGTTACCTACGATATGGTAAGATAAGATTAATCCGTCTTTCATATATTATCCAATTGACTTTCTTCAAATATTATTTCGATTCGCTCGAAGGTCGTCTCCTTGCCTTATCTGGATATGGTCGTCTCGGAGACCCTACGAAAGTATCCGGTATTTCCGTTTATCGAACGAATTACTGGCAACGATTACAAAGTACCTGGTCATGATTTAACTTTGGAAAAAGGAACGCCAGTTTACATATCCAGCATGGGACTGCATTACGATCCACAATACTTTCCCGAACCACACGTCTACAATCCCGAAAGATTCAGCGAAGAGAATAAACAAAATATAATACCGTATACGTATCTGCCTTTCGGCGAAGGCCCTCACATGTGTATCGGTAAGCGTAAACATTTGTTCTTATTCTTTTTTCTCCTAAAATTAGTCGCTAATTATTTTTTACTCAATTCCTACAGGACTCCGGCTTGGTCTTTTGGAATCTAAATACGGCCTTGTACAGATATTAAGAAAATATCGAGTTTCGCCATGCGAAAAGACGCTGATACCTATGCGCTTAGATCCCAAAGGATTGACCATTACAGCATTGGGAGGATTGTATCTGAACATAAGTGAACTTGAGAACAATTGATCATTTCCTATATTTCATATTATAAATGTATATGAATGTATATCCGTTGATACATATATTGGGGAAAAAAAAAATATATTGCAAATAAAAAATTTTTATTCCCGAATCCTTGGAATTTGTCCTTCTCGTTGTGCGTTTAGCATTTGTCGAAATAAAAAATGAATTTACAATGATTCGTAGAGAAAATTTTCAATGAGACAATAAGCATTAATACTACTACTTTTTTCCCGAGACAATAAGTATTAATATTACTACTTTTTTCCCCCGACAACGCGAGAAGTAATGTATAATTAGGAAAACTGCAAAGGAAGAACATTGCCATGTAATTTGCTATGTCTTGGAGGAAATATGCGTATGATGGAGCACTTTCAATAACATCCTACTTAACATTTTTTTCTAATCGTTCATTAACAATTATAACTCTGACTGGCAAATTATTTTTATCAAAGAGTAAAAAAAAAAAAGAAGAACGAAGCGAAAAATAAAAGAATCAAGAAACGATCAGAAATTCTTCGCTCGGAGGAATATGTGCGCTTTATTGTAGGAATACGTTCGAGATGACACGCAATTCAGATATCAAATCGAAATAAAATGAATTAACGGATAAACGATTGCTTATTGAATTAATGATACAAACAATTACGTATTTTATTTAAATAAATGTACGTAATATTTATATAATATCTATTAAGATAAAGTGAAATAGAAAATATTTTATATAATCCAAACGGAAAGTGTTCTGTTTGTTACATTATCCATTAACATGCACAAGATGATGATATAAGAAAAGAAGATACGCTATTGGAGGAAAAATTGTTGGGAGGGATACGTATTCATACGTATAATACAACTTCGACGGGAAGAACGACAAGTTCTTGACCTTCCGTTCTTTAGAAAGGTAATTCGCCTGCGTCTTAAAGAGAAATTAAATTTTTCGAAGGAAAGTGTAGATATTAAACTACAGTTTAGTTAGTAATATTATTTCGAATCGAGATAGATATCGATTATTTTAGGCAAATTTTTCGATCGACACAACATTTCTATAATTAAATAGATATATTTCTAACAGAGTTCGGTTCGGTGCAAAGTTCTCAGTGCAAATTAAATACGAGTTTGAAGAAATGGCGATTCTAACGGCGTATTGGGGCCTCGACGGTATTGTACTTTTCTTCTCCCTTTGGATACTCGCTTATCTCTATATGACGAGAAAATTTAAGTATTGGCAGAAACGCGGGATAATGGAAATCCCACCGTTACCATTTATTGGCAATTTTTGGGATTGCTTCACCATGAAAAAATCTTCCGCGGAGTTCGTCCAGGAGCTCTACAAACGATCCCAGGGATTACCCTATATGGGCTTCTACATATTCGACAAACCCTTCATCCTGATACGCGATCCCGAGTTGGTAAAAAATGTTCTCGTCAAAGATTTCAATTATTTCTTTGACAGATATGCCTCCCCGGATGTGAACGATCGTTTGGGCTATGCCAATTTATTTATGATGAAAAATCCCGGCTGGAAAATTCTAAGGGCAAAGCTCACTCCGATCTTTACGTCCGGTAAATTAAAGAAAATGTTCGAGTTGATGATCGAGATTGGCAACGATCTCGATAAATATCTCGATTCCTTAGGATTGGAAGGTAGGACACGTATGCATTCATATATGCATTCATATAAACATATATATATATATATTTTTTTTTTTTTACGAATTAGTTTTCACTTAGAACAAATTGTAATCACAGACCCAATGTTTCTGCAGGTAAAGGAAAAAATATGGAGATGAAGGAGATTTGTGCGAAATTTACCACCGATCTAATCGGCACGACCGCCTTTGGTCTTCGGACTAATTCCCTAAGCAATCCGAATGCCGAGTTTCGTAAATATGGCCAAAAGATATTCGAATATAACTTTAGTCGCGGCTTCGAATTCTTGTCGATATTCTTTATACCGGGCATCGTCAAATCAATAGGCGCCAAATTCTTCGGGAGAGAAGTCAGTAATTTTCTCCGTGACACCTTTTGGAACGTTATCAACGAGCGAATTGCTTCTGGTAATAAGAGAAACGACCTGATAGATCTGCTGATCGAACTTAGAAAGACTTACGGCGACGAGGATCTCGGTGGATTTAGTAAGTAAAATCGAACGAACGATCGATAATAATTTACTGGCCTTATATACCTATTTCCTTAGAATTCGACGGTGACGATTTGGTCGCCCAAACGGCCATTTTCTTCTCGGGTGGCTTCGAGACCTCCTCGACGGTTATGGCCTTTACCGTTTACGAATTGGCCCTTCAACCTGATCTCCAGACGAAACTCAGACAAGAAATCCTGGAGGCTATAGATAAAAATAATGGAAAATTCACTTACGACATGGTAACATCGTAAACTATAATTATAATAACAACTGTGATAATATGTAATTAACGTAACTCGCTGCGAGAGCGTAATATCGATGAAAGAAAAAAAAAAGAAAAGAGAAAAAACTTTCGACACTCGAATTACACAATTTTTTTTTTTTTTCATTTAATCATATCTACCGCAGCAGCATCGCCGCGATTACGTTCAAGAAAAATTTCTGTAAATTTTTTAATTAATGTCGCATGATGATACAACGTTATTTTTTTATTTCCTTGCTCGACATTTTAGGTCATCAGTTTACCGTATTTGGACATGGTCGTCTCGGAAACGCTTCGAATGTATCCACCATTGGGTTTCTTGGATCGCATCGCCAATCAAGATTACAAAGTCCCTAATTCCGATCTGATCATCGAAAAGGGTACTCCTATTATGATATCGATGATCGGAATGCATTACGATCCTCAATATTTCCCTAACCCGGAAAAATTCGATCCTGAAAGATTCAACGAAGTTAACAAGAGGAACAGACAGGGTTACGTTTATTTTCCCTTCGGCGAAGGTCCCCACGTTTGTATAGGTAAGAACTATACTTTTAATTACATTAAAATGATTAGGATTCGATTTCGATATTCATTAACTTATTCTTTTTATCGTTTTTTTTTTTTTTTCGTTTTAGGAACACGCATCGGACTTTTGCAGGCCAAACTAGGCTTGATACATTTACTTAAGGAATACGAATACTCTCCGTGCGAAAGTACTATTATACCGATGCGTTACGATCCGAAAGGCTTAACGACCACACCTTTAGGCGGTATACAATTGAACGTTCGCAAGTACGTTCAAAATGTTGCCTGAACGTTTTTCAACTTTATTAGTTTGTAGACTTATGATATTTATATTATTTCGCTGATACATTTAAAATTCTTATGTCTTTAAAGAGACAAAATAAAGGAACAATTATTAATTTACGTTTTTTCGCCTAATTTCTCTTATTAATATCCAACCTAACGTAAATCTACGAATGATGAGACAAATTTTTCGTTTCGATTAATGGAACAGCTTCTTCTTTTATTGAAATAATACCAATTTAAGATACACACGAGGAAAAGTTGTTTTTAACCCGGCTCGATCCTTTCACGTATCTTTTATCGTTCCCTTCGTCTCATTCGCTCAATTACATTTACAAAAAAGACCGATTTTATGGCCGTAGAGATCAACCATGTATCGCTTGGACAATAATATTACTATAACATTGCTATTATTACGACATATTGGAATCAAATGGATAGATAAGTACCACGCAATCGACATTATCATCGTATATACTTTATTCGCCTCGTTCTCATTATTATTTTCTATGTGTGTGCGTGCGTGCGTGCATGCGTGTGTGTGTGTATGTGTGTGTGTGTGTGCGTGTGTGTGTGTGTGTGTGTGTGTGCGTGTGTACGATGATAATACATCGTTCTTTCGTTTTTTCTTTCTAAATGTCATATCAGTACGTGACTGTAATCCATGACTGATCGTCAAATTTTTTTACGATCAAATTATCAACTGATTTTGATTTAGAACATTTTACTTAGACGAGGAAACGAACATCATTCGTGTCTTTATCTTTACATTTATTGGCACAAGGGCGAAATTCTTTGAACAACTATCGAATTAAATCTATCCACACGGATCGGAATTTATCGCCATAGTTAGTGGACAATAAGTCGACGCATTTTCCGCAATGCGGAAATACTTTTTTTTTTTTTTCATGCTGTTTTTCTTTTTTTCTTTACACGCAGCTTCTCTTACACACACGTTACATCATTAGATTATCATAGTAGTAACTCGCCCGCGAGCTTAAGTTAACAGTATCCCTTTATTTCTTTCTCAATCTCTCCTCAAAGTCTCCTTAACCGTTTGCGTACCACGAACCATTTTCGCGCTCTTCAGATTTTGTGTCGAAAAAAGCCAGGGACATTTGACCGAAACAGACAAATGACGGTCCACCTGAAATTTGTCAAAATGCGTTCAGCCTTTCAGACGCATGCACGTCGCATCGCTATCAGTAATCCAATTTGTATTTTGTTGTTACCTATTCTAAATTAATAGAATATATATATTAATATATTTTTTTTTTTTCATTCATAACTTTTTATTTTATGTATTAAATATATATTTGTTCACTGCATTGAACATGGCAAGTGCTATCGCGCTCTTCGGCTTTTTTCGATATGTAATCGAAGAAGAGCAATCGTGCTCCTTGGCGTTTTTCGATCATATTTTGTTAAAACCCTCTGATACGCAAACGATTAAACTCTCGTACCAGCTAAATATATTTCTATCCGTACGTAGAATTATAATTCATGTATATATATATATATTTTTTTTTTCTTTTTTCTTTTTTTCGTTCATTTGTATACTTATCTTTTTCCTTATATACGACATTGGATCAGTTCGTGCTATTTTTATATGAGATAAACTAAGCAGTTTAATCTGTATTTTATGTATCTCGTTCGTTAATCTATGGATTGGGAAAGACGACAAATGGATAAATTTGTCGTATCGTTCGATAGGACCAACGCATAACAGAGGAGAATCGGATTCGACGGTGCGCTTAATAGGATTTTAATATTTCACGAGACTAAAGTAAATTCTCTTTGGAGATAAGAGAAGCTGTGACAGAGATCGACCGGTTGTATTCCGTAATTGAAATATGAGAAGGACACGTAGTGCGAGTAAATAACGAATTGACAAGTGAGGGCGGTATCGCTAGGATGCGACCCGCTTGGCCCATTTGATATCGATTTCAAAGTTTCAACTTTTTGATCGCTGCTCTCACTTTCCCTTCATCTTCTTCTCTTCCTCTTAGCACGTATCACGCGCATTAACATGCGCGGTCAGGGAATTATATCTGCTATTCGATCGACTCTAATTTATATATACTAACCGATAAAAAAGCATTAATATTAAAGTGGACATTTAAAAATATATTTCAAATTTTTGTTTGATGCTTTAGTTCGATTATCGCGGAAACGCGTTTTTATCGTTCATACATTTCTCGGTTTTTAAGTAAAATCGTAAGACGCTTCGAACATTCGATAGAGACACGTTTTCAACGATCCATTTGGAATTCTATCGAGCGATATTGATTGTCCGGCTAGATTAAAAATCTTCTCTTTTTTTTTCATCAGTTTAGTTAGAAAAATTGGCCCGCATTTATTCGGCCATATGAGAAGAGGGTAAGATTAGTAATTAGGAAAATGACAAATAAATACGTAGGTCAGGCACAGATAGTGTTTGATAATTGATCATATATAGTCTATACATTTACTTTACGCGGCTTTCACTCTCTCTCTCTCTCTCTCTCTCTCTCTCTCTCTCTCTCTCTCACACACACACATACTCTCTCTTTCTCTTAACGCACGGCGTAGCACACTCGTTCCTTCCAATTCTCATTCCACGATTTCGAATCCTTCCGAATTGCCAACATATACCGATATAAAAGGTAGTCCTTTTTTTCTACTCACAATCTTTAGGATAAAAGTTCATACATCTAAAGGAAGTTTGCACATTTATAGTCGTAAGAGACAGACAGACGATCGACGAATCGATATACATACGTAGAACGATATTTGTTTAGTATTTCCAGGAAGTAACGATTTTTGATTCGATGAAGAGGCGTGTCTCAAAATTTAAATGTACCATTAGAGTCAACTCGTAGACATTGCTCGTCGCATTCATTTGATTTCTCAATTATTTTCCTTCGATAAAACTTAACGAGCCTTTTTCCTCGACGCAACGAAAGGAAAAGGTTGAAAGGAACGTTAGGCGCGTTAACGCAAAACGATCGTTGAGATCGTCAAAGTCGAAGGGTAAACTTACCCCCTAAAGAATAAAGCTACGGTCGTTATTAAAAAAAAGAAAAAAAAGAAAAAAAAAAAGAAAAAATTAAAAAACTAAAAAATACCCTAATATAGGTTCAGGCTCTCCCCCTCTCCTCTCCTCTCCTCTCCTCTCCCCCCCCCCCTCTCTCTCTCTCTCTCTCGAAAACAATAACGTAAGACTAGAGTTCAACAATACGTGCGGTTTCTTAATCGCTTACGGACACGCCGATGTAATAATAGTATAAAAATATAAACATTTAAAAAAAGAGGAAAGCAGAAAAAAAGTAATCGAAGATTAAAAAAAAAAGGCGCGTATTTCAACAACGTCGAGGGATCGAGCGGTCGATCGTTCGTCGATCATTTCACCGATCACAAATGAGAAAGACAATTAGGCTGCGTCTTTCTTATTTCCACTAGAGCTATCTCTCATACCTATATCTTTCGTTCGTTTCTGTATCATACACGCAAGAGTCGATCCGTCTACGAATCGACATTTTTTCTCTATCTAACTAGCATATCCTATGTATATATACATATATAAACTTGTTGTGTGTGACGTGTCTTATATGTACACAAATAGCTGCACACATGCGTAAAACGCGCTTAAGCGACACACGTATGCGTACACGATGTGTTGTCCGATGTCGAACGAGACGAATACCTTAAGGGCGTTTATTCTTCTACGCTTACCTCTTTTCCGTATATTCATATATATATATATATAGGTATATACGCGCATCTATTCAACGAACAACATTGACATTTACTCGTTAGGCTGTGCCATGATTCGACAATAAATAACGTAATCTATGTTTATCGAAAAAAGAAAAGAAAAGAAAAGGAAAGGAAAGAAAAGGGAGGAAGAAGAGAGAGAAAGAAAGAAAGAAAGGAAGAAAAACATAATAAAAAGAAGAAAGGGAGAAAAAATGGCGTGACGCGTAGGAGGTCGCGTAGCAAGGGAAAAATGAGATGCTACACCGAAATCCAAGGAATTGGAAAGTCTCGTTAGAAATTTGGTCGATTCCATGGTCAAAGCGCGACTCGCTGGAACTCCGGGAAAAAAATTTGGTAGCGATTTGGCAAATCAAATATCGCGCTCGATCGCGAGCCGAAGAAGAGAGTTTCTTCTCGCGCTAAATTAGCTGTTACAGCAGAACGGCTGTCGCGCCCACCATTCTCGACGCGACGAATTGGAAGATCCATCTCTTTCGGCTCCTCGATCGACGCGAAGGACGTATCACTTGATCTCATCGCGGCTCTGAGATTTCTGTGATTGGGGATGGACCGGGGCCGACGAGGACGGCAACTCGCTCGTCGTTTGTCTCTTTGGCCGGAAACTTGCGGCCAAGGAGGATATCCAACCGGTCTGAGAGTGTTGCGAGCCCTGATCGTGCAACGAACCGCTGTTGCTGTTGCTCCTGGTACTGTCGATGCTCATGCCTGACTTGAAACGCGAAAAGAGACCCGGCGAGGATTTCTTCGAGGCGGCAGGCGATGAGAACGCGTTAATCTTTTTCCTCGCCTTTAACGACTCCTTACAAAGCATCGAGTCCAAACTACCCGTATGCTGAAGGTCCTCCGCTTTTTTTGCCTCCAAGGAGCCCAAAAGAATATTTTCAGTTTGCTTCGTGATCTTCGATATGTCCTCCATACTGGCGGAGCTCCGTCTGATTTCGATTTTTCCCATATCCTCAGCGTCCTCGTATCTGCACGGCGACGAGCTATCCGGATTAACGACTATCTCCGGTTTTTCCCGTTGTTGCTGGCCGATGCCTCTAGAAGGGCGCACCTCGATCTCCTTGAACTCTATGTCGATGTCTATGCCGATGTCGATGCCAATGTCGAGGCCCTTCTGCCCCTTTGAACATTTACCTTCCGGATTCGATAGATTTCTCCGATGTTTCGATTCGATCGACTTATTCTCGCCGGGTAAAACTTCCAACGAGGCCGACGATTTTCTTTCCTTCGCGAAGACCGTCTTCCAACCCTTACTCTTCGAATCCTGCATCTTTCTCACTTTCGGCAACGTCATAGCCCTCTTATCTATAGCCCTCGACAGCTCGACCACCGTCGGAGGGATCTTTCCGGCGTCCTCCTTGCTCGCTACTACTTTCCTGAGATTACATCGCTTGCAAATGGTCGGAGAATCGCGTTGCTGCTGCTGCTGCTGCTGCTGCTGTTGCCGGCGCCTGGCGATAGCGGTGCAAGTATTAGCGCTCATGGAATTGTTTTTATTCAGACTTTTCGCCACGTGTTTTGTGGCTCTTGGACTAGGTGAATCTTTGGAGTCGAAACTTATGCTCAAACGATCCGTAAAGTTCCTCAAACGCGATAGCAACGACTTGTGATTATTCGAGGAGTTGCTCTTGTCGTCGCAAGAGCAACGCAAAGAGACGATCGATTCTCGTCGAATTATCGGAACGTCCTTGCGACCTATCCCGGAAGAGGATTGATGCTTCGAGCCGTTCCTTCTGGTACGTTCCTTTTGGAAGTCACCGATCGCGTTCCCGTTACCCTCGACCACCTGTATCTCCTCGTTGATGACGTTCTCATCGAAGAAAATGGAATCGTCTCGCTCGAGTTCTTCGAGTATTTTACTGCCGTCGATCGATCTCACGCTAACCGGCGAGCTAAGATCACTCCCGAGATTGTTCTCGCCGCGGCTGCGTCTCCTCTCCCTCTCCCTCTCGCGCTCTCGATCGCGCTCGCGCTCGTGTTCCCTCATGGCTCGCGCAAGCTCGTAATTGTGATAATCCAAGGAGGATTTCTCCTTGCTGCCCTTCCGGCTACCGGGATAACTCTTTCTGCCGGAATGCGTGGCAGATCCAACGGTCGTACCCTCCGTCGAGATTTTAAACTTTAACGTCTTCTCACTGATCTCGACTTCGGTTGCCGTCTCGGGATCCGAACTCTCGAGATTCTCCGCTTCCTCGATCGTTAGATCCTCCGTCGTAATGTCGTCCTCCGTCGAGCGCGATCTCGAGTGAATAGTACCGGCGGAACGTTTAGAGCGCATGCTATGAGACGAGGTAGATTTGACGACCGCCGTCGTTGCCGATGTCGACGTCGATGTCGACGTCGAGGCCGCGGCCGTTGAACTAGTCGCGACCTGGGCCAAAGACTGATTCGATTCTCCGATATCTACCACGCTCTTACGATGATGCCGCTCGTCCTTTGCCGCCTCGTTAAGTCTTCGATAATACTCGAGAGCTTCTCTCACTGGTCGCACTATGAGATCCTGCAAAGAGAACTCCGTTTGACATATATATGGATATCTAATGCGTACCTAATTATTTGACGTTAAAGCCGAACGACACGACAAACCGGTGGGTGTCATTAGCGAGGAATATTGATTACGTTACCTCGAGTTCGGGAAACAGCTCGCCGAGGGCTTCGAAGAGAGGAAGAAGAACTAGGCCGATAAAGCTGCACTGCGACGAGGGTTTTGTCACTTTGTCACGATCCATAAACGGAGTTACCGGAAGCCCTTCGAGTTTCTCCGCGTCGCTCTGCTTGAAGAACTCTTGAAGCAACCTGTCCAACCACGGTTCCGCAACTTCCATAGGCCGTGCCTCATTACTGATGTCGGCAACCTTTATCAGGATCATCGATAGCTACCGTAAACAGAAAAAGAATTTTATATAGTTCGCATGCTTGGTCCTAAAAAAGTGATTTTTCATCGTCGAATTTTAAAAGACGTTTTGTCTCGTTAAAACGACGAGAGAAAATGATTATGAATGCATACCAGATTAATGTGGGCCCTGTTCGAGTAATCGAAGTCCGCGATGATGTCGGTGAATTGCGCTAATATCTCGTTATGCCTTGCCATGTCGGTTGCGAGAATGCATCGTATGATACCTTCGCGCACCGTCCTGTAGGTCGAACAGTCCAAGGACGCCAAGATGTTACACTCGGCGGACTCTAGGACGCGAAAGGCCACCGAACAGTGATGATTCTCCAGGGGCGAGATATCGTTGTAACGCAGGGCCAACTCGGTACGCGCGTTTATCTGATAGATGTTGTTGTAGCCCGGATGATCGAGGTCGTGGCATATGCAGGAGACGATCAGGACGAAGACCTCGAGGTTGCCGATCCGTGACGGCAAATCCACCGCCCAAGCTATCGCGTACATCTGCGTTTTGCAAAATTATCTTATCTATACATTTATTCTCCGGTCGCGTATATATATATCATATGATTACTTGACGACGATTAAATCGTCCTTACCATCTGAGCGACGCAGAAACAATGCCGGAAGTTATGGAATGGCACCTCGTTGTAGTTTATGTAGACCTCGTATAGAAAGTTCCTCAGAACGTATAAGGGAATGTTGAACTTTTGAGGTAGGTCGAGCTCGACGAACATCGTTTGCAGCATCAGAAGGAGCTCCTCGTCTTCCCATTGTCGGGCATCGAAGGCCGGCGAGCGAAGCCATTCTCGAACATTCGATGACATGGCCACGTCGCTGAAACGATTCCCAAACATCAAATCTCCGATATTACTTAAGGCCGCATCTCGACGAAAGGAAGAGAACAGAATTATTTCAATGAAAATGCTAACAAGCTACGCGCTAATTGCCAATCCAATAATTTAGGTCGGCGCACGAAATCGCATCGGCATCGTGATAATGCACGCTTCGCGACGGTCGCTATTATTGGTACGCCACATCTGATTATTAGTCGGCTAACGGCGGCTTAATAGCATTTTGCGGTAACGCGCTAAGAAGCTTACTACGTCGCCATGGCGAATAACACAATTCATTCCATTCCATCGTGACAATATGCGTATGCGTTTCTATGGTTAACTGTATAAACAATATAAATAATTATACAAGCGAGTTCTCTCTGTACAACTCGTTAATGATATTAAAAGGTAAGTTTCGCCCCCTCCTCCCTCTCTCTCTCTCTCTCTCTCTCTCTCTCTCTCTCTCTCACGAGCTTGTTTTATCCGTCGCGAAAAGAGCTACGTTTTTCATTTATAATTAATACAACTACGAGTTCTCCTCGAACGAGGAAGAAAAATAAAAAGCATCCGGAATAATCGTTCTCCAATTATCTCACAATTATTATCCATTATCCTTCGTTAAGTAGCATGATTAATTAACGAGTCAAATTTAGGTAACGTATATTATCAAAAAGGTCATAAGTCACAGAATTTTCTCAAGAAATACGTTGTAATAAACCTGAGATTCGCGTTAAGTAAGCTTTGCCATCGACTATTTGCCGTCTTTTTAGTCAAACCACGCAGGATTTGTGTCCCGTAAAGCAACGCTTCGAAGCACCCCTTTTGCTTGATAATCATCGACGAGGAAACACTGGTGAATTACGACAAACGAGAGCCCTACCTAATGCACCGTATTGAATCGAGTGCGGGAGAGTAAACGGTTAAAAGGGAGCTCAAAATCCTCGGATTATTGATGACCCGGAACCGACAGCAGGATTTACACATCGAGTGCAGCTCGGTACATGCTACTCGCTCTTTTCAAGCCGCATCGCTCGTGTTTATGTTCGCTGCTCGATAATACCGTCCAACAATGTTGGGAAAAGAGTTTGCGCCTGCGCGCGCGCGCAACTCTTACAGTGCTAAAAGAGTAAAGGTTTTAAAAAAAAAAAAAATATTCCTTATAGCGAATTTAATTAATGTCTCCTTAATAATAATGTCCCTTGCTAAAGGTGGATATTCGACTCTTTAAAAAGCGTTAATTATTCTCAAGATTAGTTTACGCCTGATGCGACTCGACCCGAAGAATTCTTAATAGAATTTTTTCCTCTCAACGCGAAGTGATGTAATTTACATGAAATTATGAAATCATTCTTTTTCTTCTTTTTCCTCTTTTTTATTGAAATCCTCGGCGTTTGTTTGCACGGAAGTATGCTTCTCCAATGGGAAAATGAATTTTTTAAGCATCTAATGCGGAGAACGACGACATGAATTTTCCACGATTCAGTGAGAGTGGTCCACCCATTTCGGGATTCAATTTACGTCCCACGGTAGTAGGACAGTAATCTCGGATAAAGTACCAGACTCGTTGAGCTTAATCGCCTACGAAATGCTTTCTCTCGTGCTACCCCCGCGCATCCTCCTTTCCATATCGCTGACCTACGGGGACATTAGATTCCCCGTTGCTCTTATGTCAAATTCCAAGCTTCGAGTTAATAGCTAACACCATCGGGTGTGGGAGTAAGGGTACGACGTGGAATGGTGTCTTCTTTTTCGAGCCCTAAATAAATGTTTCTGGTGGCACCGAGCGGTAACTTTCGAAAAAGAAAGAAGCGAAGAGAATCTGAAAGCATATTCCATCTTTGATCTTCGATCTTTAATCTCCCCTTTATGAGTTCATTGATTTCGATATCGCGCGAACTAAACGTAAATCGATTTGCTCTACCAAGTTCGATCACGCTTTCTAACGCTTTCTACGAAACGCACGATAGCCCAGCCTCACGTTTAGTCAATTAATAAAGAAATTAACGCTGACCAAGATTTAATTAATTTATTGACACTTTGCAACTAATCGATTAAATTTCCACTCACCCTTTGACGAAAAATTATATTACAAGTTTCTCTATTATTAGTATTCGAAGTAAGCGTTCGGCTTACGCCAGTTTATAGCGTCACGTTATAAATACGATTACGTCGCGTATCTCGCTTTAATCGTCTCAAAGTTTAAACTCGCAAACGCAAGAACTGAAAGGTGTACCTACGTGTGCACCTTGGGACCGTAATAAAAGTAAAATCAATTAAGGAACACGCGAAAGGGTTGCCTCGGAGGCATCTATAAAGTTTTCGTTATTGGATCTATGGCAGAATGCCAGTTTTACGAAAGCTGCATAAATCGATATACACAACGGCGAAAGATGCGAAAGCGGTGTATACCGGTGCCGGCAAAGGGTATCTCGGAGTTACGTAGACGATTCTACGTACACGGCGCTACGTAGTACAACCACATTCCTCGACATTGCTCAGATATGCATATGCGCGAAAGCTCCTATTTTAAGATTCCCCAAGTTGTTCCGCGCTTCCTCGAATCACCATTTTCCATCAACGTGACTTCCATTTAGAAACGGACGCAATTCCCGGGGACCGATGTCGGCTTTCGAAAGATGATAACAATTGTTTCGGTGGGTCTTCCAAAGAAAAAACCAATCGCACTAACCTTTCCTACTAACCTTTATTACGTTGGGTTTCTCTCTCTCTCTCTCTCTCTCTCTCTCTCTCTCTCTCTCTTCTTTCCCTTTTCCTGTTTTCTTTTCACTGGTATTATAAAGTATCTATGATGTATAAAACTAAATTCCCTGCTAGAAAATGAAAAAACAACGAACTCGACTTTCCTTTTTCCTCTTTCCCTATCGAGACGAAAGTCTCGACTTAAAAACTCGTTAGATCGTGGAAGAAAAACGAAACTACCGTTCGACACAATTTTCTAGTATCAACGCTTACGACACTTCTTCGCGTCCGCAGGGTCTTTTTAGCCCAATGATTTTTGTTTTGTACTTAAAAAAAAAAAAAAAAAAAAAAAGAAACCTACGGAGTTAATAAAAATGACCGCACCACTTTCGATATTTCCTACAAAAGTTAGACGAAAATCAACAATAACGAAGCATCGAATTGAAAAGAGACGAGCGTTACAAAGGAACTTTTTAGATGGATTAAGTGTACCAAACATAAAAAGCTCGTGTAACGTCATACGACGAGCAGAAAATCAAGAAGATCGTTTCGTGTCGCCTGCAATAGGGAAAATATGTACGTCTCAAAGACGTACATATTTTTAAAACTTTATGACGCGTCCGCTTTGGTCCTTGAGGCGAACGCATAAATTCTGCAATATTAAAAAAAGATTGGCAGCTGGCCAAAATTTTTAACGGGCTACGCGACGAATCCAAGAGATCTCGATCCTTCGTAAATATCGATTCGATCTGAAAATTTTTCTATACTAAACGCGCTATCGAATAAGCAATTCCACGATGCACTACGATACAAGGAAATAAAATCGAAAAGAGAATTTCAAAATATTTTCCATCTCGTCCACTTGGACGTTTGTTCCAATTTCTGTATACGCGCCACTTCCATTCGATGGTTGAAAAGCTTTGAATGTGCAGGCGAGAGAGAGGAAGGAAGAGAGAGAGAGAGAGAGAGAGAGAGAGAGAGAGAGAGAGAGAGAGAGAGAGAGAGAGAGAGAGAGAGAGAGAGAGAGAGAGAGAGAGAGAATAATAAGCGCCAAGCATGGAACGAAAATTCTCTTCCATTCCGGTAGAAATTGAAACGATTGAAAGCTGCGAAATATCCGCGTCGAATCGAATTCTGTAATCGCAAATCGACGTCGATAGGTTACTTTGACGTTTCTCCGAAGCGTACAATTTTAACGGGATAATCTCGAAGAGTTCGAAGAAAAAATATGATCTACGCAAGCAGAGATATAGATATATTTATTACGCGTAAATGATACAAGACGTGTCGCTGGTAAAAATCGTAACGTTGGATAGGCTCTAAATCATACCAATTACATATAGTCAAGTACGATAGACAGCTCCTCGTTCGTATTACGATCGACGAAGATATAACCGGAAACAAGAACGTATTGTAGCTTAATAGATAGGATTATAACCGGTGCTTAATCGTCTTGGGCCACCGCGACCGATGATGACCCATTTCGAACACAAAATGCACCCTCCTCTCGAGTGGGTATTCCAATCAAACATTCGACCACCTATAATATACGGGAACGATTTTGTCGATGGGACCACGACGTATAACCAATGTTCATCCTAATGATATGCGATAACGAATCGACGATGTTTGTGAAAAATTGTAATCCTCCGAGTGGCGTATATCGACTCATCTTATTCTCTATCCATCTATTTACTTATGTCGAAGGGTAAATGAAGAGAATATTAAAGGCATTTAAAAATGTTTAGAAAGCGTAAAAAGACGATTAAAGAAATTAGATCAAGTTCATCGACTTACCAGATGTTGAGGAACTTTTCTCGCACTTTACGCTTTATGCCGTCGCTCTTCCGACGATATTGTAACCTTCTACATGCTTTCGAGGAAATGGGTTCTGGAAGTTGCTTGTAGAAACCTGAAAATGACGCGATTACAAAGCTGCGTTACTCCAACAATGATATCTCTTAACGATGATTCATGGATATTTCCAAATAGAACAAACGATATTGGTTAAGTCAACGAGGGAAAAGTTTGTTAAAGGACTGACACCGATTACTCCCCCATTATTTTTCAACCGAAGTAACTATCGTTCGACGGCACGAAAGAAATTCCGACCGGAGGATGGGCAAGAAAAAAAAAATCATCAAATTGTTAAGGATGGTTTTCGGCCAGCTCTCGAATAAATATAATTTACTTGACCATTCGAAACCATCGAGGGTATCGGTTGGAGACGAAATACGAGAAGAATATTTCAACTCTATCTACCGAAAAGCGCGAAGTGAGCCTACCAAGGACGGTATCCTCATAATATCTCGTCGGCTTACTCACCCAGCCAGCTGAGGTGCTCGGTAGTCTCGAGCTTGTTCTTGAAGCTGTCGACCTGCCTCTTAAGTTCCCGAAGTGCCAACGGTGGTGACGCGCAAATGGCCTCCTGGTGCTCGCGCAGTTCCCGCTCCAGGCTCGCCACGCGGCTCTCGAGTGCCCGCAGAACTTCTAACTCCATCATCCCCGAGGAGGCGGGGTGAGCACCGACGACCTTGAACAATATCGCCCTCTTACAACGACACCCTTTTATAACGACACTCGCAGCGACGCCTTCCATTCTTTCTTTCCATTATTTTTACACCTTTCACATATGTCTCCTCATTATTTCTCCTCTTCCGTTATTTCGGGAGAAAAACTCCTGATTCTCACGAAATTTCTTTCAAACGCTCCAATGAATAAACCGCTCGATTACAACCTCCCGAACCCGATCCTCCTTCTCGAATTATAATTATGCACTAGATTCTGGATTATGGATTAGATTCAATTTTATAAAAGGGATCGACGACTTATTGCGCTCGAGCACTATCGTCGTCCTCGCAGTATTCGATGCTTATTCGTGCACGATTCCGCGGGCCATTGAACGATTTGTAACGCAGTACAAAACCGATCCCCGTGCATTTCCCGACGTTGTTATCAAATCGGATTATACCGAACCGAATTATGCATGCACCAAATTATTCGACACAAGCTGGATTACTTCGAGCACGTTACTCGAGCACGTTAATACGCGAATATACATATCTACGAGCATGTAAACGATCTATATATTCGAGGGATATATTCAAGATATATTATTCTCTTCGATAAAATCCATTGTTATATGTCAAATGTTAAAATCGATATACTCTTACCTGAAGAACATAGGGCGTGTCAGGAGTATTTGCCGGCAAGTGACACGAAATGTTCAGGAGCTTATCTCCCTTGCGAAGCTTCACGATATCCAGAGGTCCAGCCTCCGCAGCGTTTCTAAAGAGTTCTGAAATATTCGCAAAAAGATTCGACGATTAATCTATCCGATCACTTTTATGGTATACGTCGGCGATACGTAAGACGAGAGAGAAAGAGAAAGGATTAACGATGCGAAAGAAAGAAAGATGATAGATCGTAATAAAACGACCATGTGCTTATATTTCGTTATAGATCCTTTACAACGTATACGATACGTTGTCTATACGGTACGTCTAAGGATACTTTTGTCGTATGTCGTAGGTCGTAGGATGAAAAATGAATTTTGCTTAAAGTCCCTACGATATGTGTACGTCGTTGGATTATCTCGGGAATCATTTATAAATTCCTTTCGCTTCTATTATTTTCTCTTGCGTCCGCGCGTCGGATCCTCGTCTATGAAAGATCGTAAAAAAAGAAATTTCGCTTACGTTATCTCGCATTATCGACTGGAAAACTAAAATTCGTAAGGAAAGAGGCCGCTGATATAACGGTAATAAAGGCGCCTATAAACTGAAAAAACTTTATCCCATTTACGTTCGGTAATAAGATGCGCTTTGATTTTACAAAGGCGATGACGAACAACGAGCGAAAGAAGCTGGTAAAAGTGTTACTTGCATGAACTTTCGTGAATAAACAACGGGGCTGACGGCGGCTTTCGATCGAAAGAAAAAGAAAAAAAAAAAAAAAAGAAAAAAAAAGACTTCGTTCAAGTAAAGCTCGGAGATTAGTGTAATAGAAATAAGAGAAAGAAAAGGAAACGGGTTAGATGCGCGATCCTACAAATCGAACTAGGAGTATTCGGTTACGTGCAAACGAATAGATGGTGAGCGCGAGCTTGCGCGTCTTCTTTGTATGTCGTAAGGTCGCTCGACCATAACTCCTCCAGAGTAAACTTCGCATCGAGCGCGTTCATCGTTTGTCAAGTAAACCGCTCTAATTGATTCGAAAACTAGGAGCGGCCTCTATAAGCATAAGAGAAAGCCATGTTATCTGATTCTTAAGTACAGTTCGTATTTTTAGTCGTGACGCTCGATCTTTGATCTTTTCGACCTTAGGATATTTCTTCGAAATCAAACGAATCGAAAAAAAAAGAAAAAAAAAAAAAAAAAAAAAGAAAAAGTAGCGGAGCTATAACGCGCAAATATAGACGCACCCACCTCTATCCCATCGTATCTCCTGCATCCCTTCTGTCTGCGAACACCGGCCTGCCAAGACGAAAGATTTTATTCCTACGCATTGACTCGCTAAGCGGTTCTTGTACTTTGGCCGTTTGTGCTTTTCGGCAAGGCGGTTTATCCGCCAACGTTACCGACGGTGATCGAAAGCGCGCAAACGATCGCCTCTCGGGACGATTTTTACGACCGACCGAATCTTACTCTCTCAATGTTCCTCCGGCGAAGAATAAACGCGTCCGCGACGGATAGTAGCGAGACCAAGAGAGAAAGAGAAAGAGAAAGAGAGAGAGAGAGAGAGAGAGAGAGAGAAAGAGAGAGAGAGAGAGAAAGAGAGAGAGAAAGGGAGATGCCGCAAGAGGAAGGAAGAGGAGAGTCCATCTTCTGCTACCCGTCCATTGGCTCTAATAGGATAATGAAACGTGAATCATGAACGTACGGCGGACGATTATATTTTTATTCTGACCCACGCTCAATTTATTCATTATTTTGTTGAGGCCAATATCATTGGGACGAGGTGCAGGAAGCCATTGTACTCGGAATGTATCGCCTCGCGAGTTTCTTGATCGTTGTCAATGAACTATGTACCTAACCATCCAACATCGGTTCAAAATGAAATCGATATATCGACAAACGTCGTATATTACGCGTAATGCGGTACGGTATTACACGCATAATAACTCGTTAGTCCCTTTTACGGTACCCGCTTAATGATAGCGGAGAAGCTTGCGACATTTTTACTCTCTGCCTATGAAGAATCTTGCTAAAAGATGCATTCGTTCGAGCGAAAAAAAAAAAAAAAAAAAAAAAAAAAAAAAAAGAAAAAGAAAAAAGATAGCTACAAAGAGAAGCTAATTTGGACGCTAATTTTTATTCACTCCTAATAAATTTCTCATCCTTTCTCGATCTTGATTGGACTAGTTGGATCGTTGGTAAAATGACTTTCAAAGGGCTACTGTTTTCAAAAATAAATGAATGGAATTTCACGTCACGGTCGTTGGCAATGGTCAACAGGAATTTCCGGAAATTCCTGAACGAGAGCGTTGATAATTTGTTAGCACTCGATTTCCGCTCGAAGCTCCCGTACTTTCGTTGCATTTCGTTGCTTTCCGGAACCACATGCGCGTAACAAATTTAGCAATCTTTGGAAAGTAGTCGGCCTCTCGCGTACATTTGAATTGCCTCTACGCAAATACGAGCTAGATGTTTAGAAACGAAACGAAAGTTTAACGATATCGTAAAGCCCAACGTTATAATAAATGTAATAATTAATATTCATTTTTCTCCATCTTTTGCCAATCAGTCTATTCTTCGCAAAGAGCTCTTCTATAACAAAAAGGAATTCATCATGATTATAAAACGTAATTATATTTCTTGCTCGGCCAACGTTAAGGACCACTATTCATAATTTGTATAAAAAGCGACGACGTAAAAATCCTCTCTTCTTTGTCGCTTTTCTTTCCTCATATCTTTTATACAGACGCGAGAATATTTTTCTTTTCGAAAAGGAAACATCGAAATATGAGAAAGAGAGAAAAAAAGGCATTTTTCTTTTTTTACGTTTCCTTTCGATGCAAGCTCGCGAAATGAAAATGAAAGCGAAATCATCGATATTCGATAGCGGCCCGATAAATTAACGAATTTCCAAGAACTTCTTAACGAAGAAAAGTCCGGGAAAGCTTGTTCGGTGCTCGTAGTCGTTCGATCGATATTTACCACCGCCTACTATTTACTTCCACCTAGTAGTATTACCATTTGTTGTACGAGCTAAACCTAGTATAAATACGCATATACACGCGAGCGCTTACGAAAGGTCCGACGTAACGAACGGTCCAGTGTACCGTTCGAATGAAAAATCGCGTCCCCTGCGAGAAGCACGCGCACGCGTGACTTTCCTCGATCGAACGATCCATCGAGGAACCATCTTTCGAAATTCTCAACTTTCTACGCTATACGAGTCACGCGCAAGATAGGTAATTATAAGTATAAAAATATATCTCATCTCGGTTATCCATTTCATATTTTTACGGGAATTTGCTTTCTCCGAGTAATTGAAACAAACTGTCGGCTCGAAACGACTTTTCCAACGAAAAACAGCTGGCGTTAAAACGAACAAGTTTCTCGTATGGTCGAAGGACTGTTCTCTTAAATAATACTATCGTTGGCCGGTACACCCACGGGAGACGAACAGCTATTCTTGCGAACGCATGATAGACGCGCCGCGGAAGAGAAGATCGATACACCAAGTTGAAACGTGAAATTTCGTTAAAAATTCTACCTATCGAGGCAGGCACCTGTTATCGGTACTCGTTATTTTGCTTAAATAATCACAATCGGCACGGATCAAAAGAGAGAAAGAGACCGACTTTCGATCGGCGATCGAAAAGAGCTCCTATAATTTACCATCGTACGCAACCAAGTAGCCTATTTAAGCAGCCGAGAGAATGCGAGTTAATTAACATAATAATGTTATATAAGGCGTCTTATCAATGACGCCTAAGTAGAGAAACGTTTAACCGTTCGTTGTTTCTTCCGCATCCAATAAGGTCTCTATCAAACGTGTCGAAGTACGATCGATTGTATGAAAATCAGTCGAATCAATCGAATAGTTGAATCGTAGGTGAGAAAGGTGACGAGGATAAAACGATTCGTCAAATATTCAAAGAACGGTACGTAACAAAGAGAGGAGAAGCACACGGTCGATAGGTCACGGCACGAGAGTGAAGTAAATACGAGTACGTGCAAACGTAACGTGTTTCCTGTTGTAGTAATCTAGACCGTCCTATTACGGCTTATACACGAGTACATGTAACGTAAAATCAAAGGGACGTGTTTCCCGATAGGGACAGAACTACTCTTCAAACTCATGAAATTGGTTCCGACAACGAGCAATCGAATTCTCGCCAATTTCAAGTTGATGACGGTGGTACTTGAAATATCGAATGAAATTTGATATTAAAATGGATAAAAGGAAAAGAGGTACGGAAAAAGAAAGTAAAAAAAGAAAAAATGGTCGAGTAGGAAGACCTACCCTTCAGCTCCATGTCCGTAACCTGGTCAGAGCGATAGGTTGCCGTCTCTCTGCGGTCGCCAACGATAAAGTGAATATTGGTGTACTCGTCGTCGTCTTCATTGTTGTCAGTGCCGTTCCTCGTTTCGAGGTCCATGGCCGAAGGACGAATCGAAGAAACGTCGTCGCCGTCGCCCTTTTCGTCCTCCTCACTCTCCTCCTCGTCGTCGTCGTCGTCCTCCTCGTCCTCCTCCTCGTCGTCGTCGTCGTCGTCGTCGTCGTCGTCGTCGTTGCCCTCGTCGTCGGTCCAGCACCGGCTCGTTCCACCTCCCTTTTTCTCCTCTTCCCCCTCCTCCTCCAGGTCTTTACTCTCGTTAACTTTTCCGGAATGTGAGACCTCCGGCAACGATGACAACAGTCGGAGGGCGGTAGATAGAAACGGGCGTGGAGTGCTAGAGGTAATAGCGTCAATGGCGATGGTGATGGTAGTAGTAGTGGTGGTGGTGGTGGTGGTGGTGGTGGTGGTGGTGGTGGTGGTGGTGGTGATGCTAACACCCTCGACGAGCTCATCGTCGCATCGCCGGCCCGGCGGCAGCACCCGGGCCACCACCGATCGCTCTCGTCGAGCTCTCTACTACGGTAACTTCGTACGATGGCACCGATAGGGACCAATATGGCAAGGAGAACGACCAGAACGTTGACGAGAACCGATGCCGATCGGTTTTTTCTTCCGTTGAAAGTACAAGGATGTTGGTGACGTTGGACGATGACGACGACGACGACGACGACGACGACGACGACGGCGACGACGACGACGACGACGGCGGCGACGACGACGACGACGACGACGACGACGGCGACGGCGACGACGACGATGATGGCCAACAACGTGGCATCGGTGACGACGACGGTCTCGCTTCTACTACCAACTCGCACCCGTCTCCTTCATGTTCCATTCTCTGCAACACGTACAATAAACCACGGGTTAACCTCGGCCTGCGTTTCGCGCCGATCTGACAACAGGTGTCTATTCCGTATGGCGCGAATTAAATCGAGGACCGATATCAACGGCAAATTTCTTCTTTCTCGTTAATATCCTTCAGCCATGTTCGCGCAACGTCAATGTAATCCCGACAAATTTACGATTTCTTACCGATTTCGCAGACGGAAATTAAAAGAGTCGGCGTGATCAAAGACGTATCGTTGAAACTATCTAATTAACCGTTCTCGTTTCAAAAACTTTGTCCGACCATATTTTCCGCGAGAGAAAAATGCAATAAATCTGTTTGAACGTGTAGGTATACACGTAAGTACATTCCGTCGATCGAAAGACAAAGTGTATCCTCGATGTTCGAAATTCACGCGTAATTAGCTCGACTAAAACTTTACCGCAACTAGCGTGCAGCCGCAAGCCACAACGCTCTCTACTAGGTGGTACGACGCAACCGCTCTAACGTTTTCATTTCCTACGATATATGGATGGTGTATATTATATAGCGTATAATATCAACTCAAGGCTATACGATATTACTCATATTTTCGTTCAAAGTTTGTTTTATTACCGAGAACAGCATCGCCTATATTAGAAGAGTCGCATATTCGCGTGGTACCATGCTCGATAACTTCCGGAGTCAGCAAAGATCTCTCGAAAGAGATCGAGGCGAGACATCGAGAAATAATCCGAGGAAGAAAATAATCTCCTGTTTACGACACTATCGGCGCTTCGATCGACGCTTCGTTCTATAACTTCGACAAAATCTCTTATTCGAGTCTTTTGGCTCGAGGCATGCGACGACAATCGATCCGATCGCTGCGTTTCTTATTCGGATTCTCTACGGGAGAGACGAGTCCGAATTCAACGTCTCGAATTTTGTCTTTTATGACGCACACACGCACGCACGCACACACGAGTATGCACGCTCAACGAGGCTATTTCAATTTTATCGAAGGCTTGGCTTCCTCCCTCCTCCCGCTACGATAGATAGGATATTAACCAAGATCGTACATCTTGGCGAGATACTCTCGGTATCAATCGAGAAGACGTTGTATTTAATTAGCCTTCGACCTTACCTCGCTTCGCGTATCGTCTGATAATGAACAATCAAGTAACTCGATTAACGCGATTCGCTGAACCAAAAGAGAGCCAGCCAGCCTCTTCACCCTTTGATATTTTTAACTTTGTTCTCACAAAAGGAACTCTTTCTTCTATCGTTACGTTCCTCTTTTCGAAATATTTCTCGAATATCTCCTTGCCTGCCCATCTCCTACCCCCTACCCCGATCCCTCACTCACCGTCTAATAATAATGTACGTACGTACATACGTATACGTATCGGTCGCACCTTAAAGATTCTATCTCGAAGGATCGAATCTTCGAAAGAATCACACAACTAGACGAGAAAAAACAGAGAGACGAAGCAATAACGTAGCCGAACGCTTGACGTGGTATATCCTTTGGCGCTTTGGCAGTCATTCATTACATCCGATAAGCAAGCGTCTCAAGGTTCATTTATTTAGATACGACAAACCATTGAACAACTCGATGTATACAAGTACGTATATTCTTGGAGTGAATCGCCGTCAAAGAAACCGATGGACTTTGTTAAGCACAAGAAAGGGGCTTGAGTTGGTAGCATCGATCGAAATATTTTGTATCGGCGACAAATGTTCTTTTATAATGAACTCATTGAGGGTGGGGTCTACCTCATTGAGATCGCCGCCATATACACTTATGTATATAGGAACGTACTCTTCTCCAGCTCGTATAATCTATATTGTAAAATCGATAAGTCAAGACAAGTTGGACAACAAATTTCAAACGTTGTTATTTATTTCTTCTTCGATCGAACCACCGTAATAAAAGTTCGTTTGAATCGCCGTCATTATTAAAGAGAAAGCACCGTTGCGGTAAAATTATACAGCGCGAACGGTAAAGCTGGATCGAAGCGTGAACATCGGATGGATGCTAAAGTTAGCCGAACGTCGATCACAGATCGTATGTAACCAAGTACGTAAGGACCGCGTAATCGAAAAAATCCATGCGAATCGAAACATTTTTTATCGCGTATGACTGATCATACGCTTTTACTTCCTGCTACGGCTCCTCCTCGGTGCCATCTACGTTTCCTCGATGCGACGACTTCCATCGGGATGAGTCAGGGAAAAAGGAAACGTGCTAACGAGCCCCGGTCAGCATTAATTGTGACATCCTCTCGACGGTGCCGTAGCACTTCCGTCGCACGATCGCCTTGAAGCGAAGGAAGCTGCCAAGACCTCAACGCCCACGCGCGCCGACAAGCTCGAAAGGGCTTTTTCCTTCGAGCCCTTTTTTACTCTTATTCTCTCTCTCTCTCTCTCTCTCTCTCTCTCTCTCTCTCGAGCACTCTCTAGTCTCTCGGTTCATAGGTCGCAGAGCGTTTAACGCTCGCAAAGACGAACGTAATTTCTCATCGCTCTTTCTCTCTTTCATTAAGTTTATTTTAATCGACCGTATTTCTCCATGTGCAATTAACCGTTCGGCGAGTAAAATCGTCGATAAAAATCAAATCTAAATCCAAAAACATGACTGGGAATATTCCTAGCCGATCGCGACGAGGTAGGATTCAATCTTCTCGTCACGTCGAAATCGTTGCAGGCAAAGAGAAAGCGTTCCGACAGAAACGCGTTAACGGGAACCCAACACCCTCCTGTCGATCGGTCGGAGACGCGTGCTAGCTGCGCGCACGTCTGCCTTCACGACGCCAAATACCCAGGTATCGCATAGGTTTTTGCATATCGAGGACGCGTCGTCGGCGCGTCCGCAACTTCCGTGGGAATTGCGTTACGTCGATAGCTCGTTTGAAACGTATTACGGTACGCGTCAGGGTAGACGCGAATACCAGGGGGCCTCTATTAAATTCCAAACGCGTAATCGAGCGTGCACGGCGTCTATCCGTGCCGACCGTTTCGCCTTTCGGCTATTAACCTAACGACGAGCTCATTGTCCCTCGAGCAGTTACGTTAGTAAGAAAACCGACTCCGATTCCCTTCTTCTAGGTTCGAAGAACCTAAGACCATCGGGGAGCGAGATAATTAAAGGAGAATCGCGTGGGAGATCTCCTGTCAAAGGGAGCGGAAGTTGGAATTGCTACGCGTTAAAAAGGAGAGTTTCGCTACTCCCCTTTCCTTTCCTCCGTTTACCTTCGACCGGAATAATAACGCGCCCGTGCGCGCCCGCGATAACGATATACCGGAATATATACTGTTTCGCTTAACGATCATCCTTCCTGCTCTATTAATTCTCGATGGATTCGAGGATAACGAGGTGCCTCTTGGCTTTGATTCTCGCTAAGAAAGCCTTACGATGCCTTACAACGAGAAGAGGTCCCCTACCATAACACCTCTATTATATTATATTTATGCATTAATCGCTTCTACTTCTTTATCGTTTGACAACGCCAACGCGTTACGAAGAAACATAATCTCGCGGCCTTTCGGATCGAACGTTTTTCCAACTTATTGATCTATCAAAGTTACGAGAGCAGCGTACTTTGAAAGGTGGATAGTCGAAAGCATTTCCGTGAAAAAAAAAACGTTCTTAAGACGGCTATAGCGTATTTGATAAATGTCTATATTACACTTATATTTAGATTAGAATTAAAGGCAAGACTGAGGAAAAGAGAGAGAGAGAGAGAGAGAGAGAGATGTTGGCGATCTAAAATAGTCTTTACTCTTCTTCCAATTTTATTTCTATCTTTTCCTTTTGCAAATGATTTATAAAGTCATCCGTACGAGTAACAATTACCAGCGAGTTCATGCTTCGATCCTTTCGAAGAAAGTTTTTATTCGCCTCCAAGTTTGAACGAGTTATAAAAATCGAACGCAACTCGTAACGTTGCGAAAATAAATTGCTTCATATTCGGACAGTCAAAAGCCTTCTCTTTTTCTTTCTTTTTTTTTTTTCCTTCTTTTTCGATCGTAGTAACTTTACGACGAATCGAACGACATCCAGTTCCATTCGTGTCAAAGACGACGACGACGACGGCGGCGACGGCAGCGGCGGCGGCAGCGGCGACGGCGAATAAATCTTGGATATTATCGCTCGTGCGTCACACTTCTTCCTACAATCTGAAAATATAACGTACGATGCGGCACGAGATAACGCACATATATTGCATACTGAATATATAGATCTACGATACGCTATCCCGCGATGAAATTTTCCTTTTCGCCTTTTACATAGATATAAATATATTGTTTCCTCGTCTTTTCAATTTGGCACGAAAGCGCACGAAGACGACTTCAAAGGACGAACTAATTTCATTAAAATCAAGTCTCAAGCTTGGCAACAATTTCAATGGCCCATATTTTATCCCCCGTCATTTCGTGTTTCCTCTTCGATCCAACAAAATATCGCTTACTATGGAATTACAAAGTTTTCTTTGTCCTTTGCAATACTCCGTGTACTCGCATACTTACATTATTCGCATTACATACCATCGAATAAGCACTTGGGTACGTGAAATAAGATGCGGCGATAATTCTACGATAGTTTATAACAATTGCCATGATCTTGAAATATCTATCTATTCAGAAACATTATGAGGCAACGTCCTTGTCCGCTTATCACTCTTTACTACATATAGGTATAGTATATCTCGGGTTGATGACATCATCTCAAGAAAGAAAAGGAGAGAGAGGAGAGAGGGGAAAGGACGGAAGAGGATTATAAAGCAAGCCATACGCGAAAAACTCCAACGTCCGACTCGTCGCTGGCCATATCTGCCGAGCTAGTAGTAGGAAAAAAATATTGTCCTTTTATCGACAAAGCCCGAAAAAGCTTTCGTACGATTGAATCAAATCGAAGGATAATAATTTCAATCGAGCATAGATTCGATAGACGAAGAAGAAAACAAATCCGATGAAATATGAAAGCAATCTTTCTTCCTTGTCCGCTTTACGTTTGCTCTCTTTACGAGAACGTCTCTCTATTTTAATCGGCTTTTTTAAGGCTCCTGTACTACGATTTAACTTTAAGGTAGCCTAATTGCTCGCGTAATTGCTTCCTCCTTGTAAACGACGAACAAGCTGGAAAAAATTATGCAAATGCGTATATCAAAATGCAATTTTGGCATCGACTAAGGTATTAGGCATTTATTATAGAGATTATCTTTTCGAAAGAAAGAGAAGGAAGAAGAGTTTAAAGTGCTTTCGAAGAAGTTGCGTACAATTCTCGTGAAATTTCCAGCGATTCACTGATTAAAATTGACTTTGCGATTAGTTTTCCCTCGATAATTGAATTCCCCGATAATTGTAAATACACCAAACTCCCATTAAGGGCCTTTTCCCATTTTATCATTGTTACGTGTAGTAAGCGGCGAGCTTTAAACCGAGCGAGAAAAGGTTCCACGAAATGGAAACTGCGTCGAAAAGTGAAAGCGAATCGAGGAACGGGATTGAGCTTTTCTCGACAAATTAAAACACGACCGTTCATGATGCGCATTTATCTATTAATCCCGCAATCGCTATGTCGCGCCAACTCGATCGAATGTAATAATACGGTAAAACGCAATCATGACGGTGCTAGACCTTCATCAAAGTGGATATACAAAACGAACGATTAACATTCATAGGGGATATCTTTAGAAATCAAACTCTGATATGCAGCGACGTCCTTTGACCACGCGCAGTAACGTAATTGACGTACGGATAAACGCAAGGAAAATTTTAATACCGCACGATGGAATGATAAACTATCGTTTGAATTTACTCGTGAGAACGAGCTTTTGGTGGATGATTTTAACGATGCGTCGCTTTCAACATTCTGTCCGTAAAATCATGCGTTTCCACTCGATCGCTCGCTCTCGCTAAAAGATTAATATTCAAAGCATCGAATGTGACGTTCGAGGGACTTCCACGTTTTAATTGTATTTCATTGTTGGCTGCATTCAATTCCATTTCCGATGAGATTTTCTTTTATTTTTCTTTTCCTTCTTTCTCATTTTCTTTTCTCGGCTATTTGATTTTGTCGCGTCCGTCCAATGTTTTTTACCTTGACTACGAATTATCCATATCCTCTGTCGTCGATTGTTTTAGAAAGATAATTAAAGTAATAATTGAAGCATCGATTTCGATCGGGATCGATCTTTGAAAATGCGCGTTATCTTCGATGGTAAAATATGCACTACGCGCGACATAACAGAGTCGTCTAACGTGGTAGCCCTTATCTCAAAACACGCATGGCGCTGTCGGTTTCGTTTATCGATGTCCTCGATCATACGACGATACAACTTTGTCAGATCGTAATGTTAAACGTGCGAACACGTACATTATATTATTCTTATATAAACGATTAGAAGAATGAAAAGTTGTCGGATATTCTTTACCTTCGTTTCTACCTTTTAAATTGATCACGACTCCGGGACACGTTCCGACCGAAAAGTTCCTTTTCATTCGATAAAATCCATCTCGGCTAATCCCACCCAACTCGCGATGCTACCCGGCACTCGATCAATTTTCTCTTACTCTTTGCTCGAGTTCTTTAAAAACGGATTACATCGCAACCCATCGATATCGTTTCGATAAAATAATTTCTAAGAAACTTCGTCGTAAATACTACTCGCTCGAGCACGAAATTCGATCTTTATAAATGACAGAGAATGGCAGGATGAAGGAAGGCAACAAACGTTTCTCTTTATCTCTCTCTCTCTCTCTCTCTCTCTCTCTCTCTCTCTTTCATCGAGCGGCTTTTCTACAAAATATTACACCTTCCAAATAGATTCGGATTTGAGCAACTATAATTAATTGGAGGTCTCGTACGGCGTGACCTAAACGAAATCCCTAGTCCGATGGCGTTTTTCTTCCAAAGACAAATTCTCGATTAGTTTCGAAGAAAAATTTAGTCGACGCGACCGGCCGACCAGCTTCCTTCGATATTAATGAACGTTTCCTACCATCGTTACACGCGAGTTTCATCATTGAAATGCTACTTAAAGCTTTGACTTTGCTTAACGATCGAGATGATTTCATTTTTGATTAAGACAAATCGTTATAACGAGACGTCGTATATTTCTACGGTTCAGAATCGTTGAGGTAAATCGACGAACGAACCTTTTACCTTTAGAATTTCCCACTAAATCAACTAAGGCATTTCCTACATGAACGGATACTTTGACGACGTATCTTAAAGCGATCCCGAAAGCATCGATACGTCCGATCTCTCTTTTTTTATTTTTATCCTTTTATCGCGCATACGTGCTCAATTTCGTTCTCTTCGATCGCGTAATAAAGATGATTCTCCGACGACTATTATACGATGCTTTTTGAATGCATCTGAACAAAGCGGAAATTTCCCGTTAAATTTTATGAAAATTTTTCCTTCGCACAGAATCAACCTCGTTCCATTTATTCGAGCGCTCGTACAAAGCGATTTAGTAAAATTTTCACAAAGAGATAGCCGATTAAGCTACGATCGAAATCGTGGACGCGAGCGTGATGGAGATCCCGTCTCTCTCTCGTCGGACGTTCATTTTAAAACAAATAAGTAACGATATAAAAAAGACAGTTTTTTAAAGGCAAAAGAAAAGAAAGAAAAAAAAACAGAGAAAAAATCGTAAAAAAGAAGAAACGATCGTTCAACAGGATATCGAAATACGCTGACACATTTTGCCATGACACAGGTGACGGCGGCGCACGGTCTCTACGACGATACGCAAAACTCCGTTGGAATAACAAGATTATACTAGTACCTCGAAACGCTTCCGAGAGTCAATTTCTCCTCCTTATTTGCACTGGGAATTCTTCCCTTCGCAATGACGTCCTTTGCTTTACATCTTGCGAGCTTCTACATATGCACTTGCTCCGCTCGCTCGCTATGTAACTACGCATCTTGGTCTCTCGCGCATCTCATTTTAATTACATTATTTCCTTTCCCCCTTCCCCCCTGCCTTTTCCCTCTCTCTCTCTTTCTCTCTCTCTTTCTCTCTCTCTTTCTCTCTCTCTCTCTCTCGCGCGCGCTCTCTTCTCTTCGCATTGAAAATCCTTGAAATTTATTTTCCTTCCGCCAACGTTCCCGGGAAAAGTCGTAAATAAAAGAAATAAACTTCTCCGTTCTTCAATTATTTTATATGAATTTTTCTCGAACTCGTAATAATACGTCTATACACAAACAAACGAAGAAGAAAAAGAAAAAATATGTAGCTACGCAATAATGAGCCTCGAGAGCGAGGTCAGAGTTGCGTATCGATTGCTCGTTATCGCTCATATTTTTAGACGGATACACCCACGACGAAATCTTTTACGAGCGTGCTGCTAAAAGAGAAAGGTAGAGAGCAGGAAAGAATTTAAGATCGTAAAAGTGGAAGAGCCAACAGCCTCGGGTCACGCTGTCGCTGATTAAACGTACAAGTTAGATGGGAGGTAGAGCAATAAACCGAGGAGAAAGGAGGAGCCAAAGCGGTAGTTTTCCATCTATAAAATTGTTAGAGCACTTTGGAAAATGAAGTCCCTCGAAGCTTTATCTTTTCCTTCGTCTCTCATTCCTTTTCGGAGTTTCGAGCGAAAGCTTCCAAAACATAACGCTCGAAACGTTTGTTGTCAAAGTGCGAAGAGAACGGGAAGAAGAACAAACTAGTATAATACTAGTATAATACTAGTGTTCTCTCTCTCTCTCTCTCTCTCTCTCTCTCTCGCTCTCTCGTTTACAAAAGACGAAAGAAAGCGTAAGAAAAACTATGACTGCCAAGGGATTCCAAGCTCGCCGGAAGAAAACAAACACTCGTTAACGAGACGCATCAAGGCAGATTGAAGAGATTTCCTGCCGCGGGTCAACTATCTTTCTCTCGTCTGTGCTATAGGCGCAACCTGACGGCGACGCCAACGACGACGACGACGACGCCGACCAAGACCAGAGATTAATTCATCGAATTAAACGTCGCATAATTGCGTTACAAGTCCGAGTCGTAGGGAGTTTTTGTGAGTGTCGTGGTTCATCTTTGTGAGGGATGATGCGCATTGATCAAACTTCTCTTTTTCTTTCTCGCACCGTCTCTCTCTTCGTGATCAGAGCCGAGTTCCATGGAAAGTCGATTAAATTCGAGTCGATTTTTACGATTCCTTTTGATTTCGATTTTCATACATATATCTGAATATCTTCCTCGGGGGAGACGGCAGGTGGGGAAGGGGGGTGGAAAAGAAGCATAATTGAATCGTATCGATGGTTGTCGTACTTAATGCACTCGCAAACGTCGACGCTCGTTAATCGTAAAATTAGCAAAACGATCATCTCGACTAGGTAATTAGCAAAGTTTCACCGAACCAAGATATGATCTCGCAGCGTTTAGAAAATTACTTATCCGTTGGATTAAGCCGAGCGAAGCGTCGCAAGAAATTAATGGAAGACGAGGATGATATCGTGTTTAATTAGCGTACGCTAACCTATTGTTCCACCGATCCGTGTCTAATTTGTTCTCGGTGTATTCACTTGACTAGAGATCGAAATAACTAAACGGTGTCAAGATCCTCTCCTGTCTCGGGGCCGAACGTGCGATCATCTTTATATTATTAATACAACTATTTCGTGCTAATTCATTAAGACGTCTCTACACTACTAATCTACGTGATGTCGACTCGACTTACCAATTAGTCGACTATTGGACATAGTATGAAATACGTACGTATGATTCAACGAAACGCAGATTTTACTCTTCACGCCAATTAATTTTATTTTACAACGGAGACAGAATCCTCAGAAGTGTTGCGTCTACGCGGAGTAGAGTACTAAAAGTTTGACTTTTAGGCAAGCGAGAGGGTGGATGGTTGTAGGCATAGGAGAGCTCGTTTCGTCGTTGTAAATAAACTCTCTCACTCTCTCTCTCTCTCTCTCTCCTCCTCCTCCTCCTCCTCCTCCTCCTCCTTCTTCTCCTTTTCTACTTCATCGAAGGCCATTAGATCGGACATAAAGCCGATAGAAAACGATGCCATAGCCGGGCGCGTACCCTACCGACAAAATGCATTATCGAGCGGTGCGAGTAGCTCCCAAGGCGGATTGTTCCCTCGCTTGTGGTAACAGTATTTACGGAACACTTAAATGGTATCCTGTCTCGGGGACCACTCCTCCTCCTTCTCCTCATCTTCATCCTCCTCTCTACTGGTCTGTACGCACGGCAGGCCGCTCTGAAAGCGATACTATGCACATACAATCGTAAAGTATGCACTATTATTACGTCCGCGATAGCGCGCGTATAGACATTGCTTTTTACGCGAGCGTGAAAACGATTTGGTCGAAGAAAGGAAAAAATGTCTGCTCGCCCAGGAAGAAGTTTCGACATTGAGAGAGAGAGAGAGAGAGAGGGAGAGAGAAACAGGATAACTTAAAACGCGCTACATCCTAGCGACATTCTCTTTACAAGCGCGTTTATCGCGCGCGCCTACGAACGAAACTTTCGAACTTTCTGAGATACCTTTGAACTCCAAAGTAAACGTATCTAGTTCTCGATAAAATACTACGCGAAACTTGTTAGAATTGAATTCATCGTGTAATATCGTTCGCCGTGTCCGCTGATATCGATTTATTAAATAATCCAACGTACACGTGTATTCTTGTGAGCGAAGTATCGGTCTTATCGATCGATAAATCTCTAATTCACAATTAGCACGAACGTAACAAGGTAACGTATAGTGGACGTTATCGCTTCACGGTTGCGTGAAATATCGCGACCGTTAGCTCGCGCCGATAGTTTCGATTAGATCGACGAAATCTAGTCTTTTCGAAACTCTAAAGGTGCTCGCGCGTCGCGGTGCTACGTTAGCGTGTTTAACTTTGACTAGGACCAACGTACGTAATATACTTATGCTTTGGACACTTTCACGCGATCACTACGTAAATACGTATATTTGTAGCATAGATATCGTACAGACGCGTGCGCGCGCACACACACACACACACACGAGGTCGTTTGTCCCGGCCACTTTCCTTTTTCTATATAATTCACGCGATACCTGTTCTTGAAAGAGGGAAAACGCATACAACAGGCCGTAAAAATACGTCGAGTCGCCTTGAGCGCTAATGTACGGGCTCGAAACAGAGCGATTTCTGAAAAGTGTAATGAAAGAAAAAATGGCGTTCTAAGTTGACGAGAAAAGAAACGGGATTCGTTTTCAAAAGTTGCGAACGATCTTAACACACCTTGATTACCTTTCCCATTGACAAACTTTCAATCCACTGATACGCCCTGGGAATTTTATTATTTTTGAGGAATGTGCGTACGTAGTATAGATTGCAGAGAAACAATGACCATAATACCTTTTGTTCGTGACGCTTTCTCGGAATGTAATCGCGCGATAATACGTACGCGCATTCGTGTAAATAAGCGTGGCGTCTTTCCTTACGATCAACACGACATAACATACGTACATATGTACTTACGTTTCTTCGGGCAGGAGGAAGGTGGAAGAAACTTGAAAAGACAAAAACGTATCAGCGACGACGTTAATTACACGAACATAATAATCATAATGATCTTTCTTTTCCCTTTATTTTATTTATTTTCTCATTTCGCGATGAAACCAGCGATGAAGTATCGACGCCCGAGATCCGAAATTCTTCGATGGATGACCAACGACAAATACAAAAACAGTTTCATATACCGCGCGCCGATGAAAATGCTCATCGGTTGCGTACGTGACTCTGGACTTTTCCCCCTCCCCCTCTCCCACCCTGTAAGAAAATAACAAAGGACAGTTCTTTTTATCTAATCGATCGCTTTCGATGAACCCCTCGATATATACTTACGCTCTTACGCTCAGATAATTTTACAATCGTATGGACAGTGCGGTGGCAGTGAATCAAGAGTAACGTTCGAGTGCCAATAATGTCAATGATGTCAAACGTAGATTGATTTTTTTTATTTAATCTATTAAAATATATAACAAAGAAAAGCTTAAATTATGACGCACGATGCGTACCATTCGATATTCCTATCTAAACTAGTCGGATTTGCGTTTTGTTCCTCGCAACGTTTCTCGTTGTTGTCACGACATTGCGTCGTGAGGAAAAAAGAAAACACGTGACCTCCTTTTTCATACAATGCCGAATAACAAAGCTATCGCCGATCGAAATGACTAATCCTCTTCCGAGAAAGACCCTCTCCTTTACTTCTCTTCAAGGTTACGTCGCACATTTGTCTCTATATATTTTTCTCTCAACAATTTCTATTTTTCCCTTATTCGAATGTAATATCGAAATAATGCACACAATGATGCACCTTGAACGAGGATCGAGAAGGAACTAGACAATTTGTGACTTCCTCATCACACGTATCCGACTTCTTTTATCCGGCACGTATATTCGATATTTCAGAACGACTTACATGCTTCTTCTCTCTCAAATTTCATTTCTCCGATTTTCTAAAATTACTAAATTCTTCAAAACTAATAAGAGGAGAGGGTCGCCTCGAGATGCAATCGTTGTTCTCTCTGGGGTCGAATTAAGAGGAAGAAAAAAGCTAATCGTAATAACAGTTTTTTCTTCGAAACTCTTTGACCGGTCATTTAGTCCATGTCGCAAGCCGCTTACGTAAGCGTTTCACTCGACGAGCGAATGCACTGGAAGATTACGGCTGATAAACGCGTTACATTCACGAGGTCAACCACGACGGCTTTTATGAATGAACGGTTATACGCGTCGCGGTCGTGCGCTCACCCGGCCACGACAAAAGTCAGACAGAAGGCCCCCGACCGTAATCGATCGTAAAGCGGTGGATGAAAAATGAATCGCGATCTATTCTACTAGACATCTCTTTTTCCGAGTATTTTTTTCGATGTGATAATTGCTCACTTTTTTAAGCCGCTTACGATTTGGGAGAGACGATAACGTCGGACGATAATGAGAAGATGCTAATTGCAGCTCGCTCGTTAAAGCAAAAAATTATCCATCGCCGCGAATATAATAGAGGTGGGATCTTATAAAATAATATTGTTGTCGCTGAAGGAAATGAAATACGACAGATGAAAACTGTCTACCTTCGGATGGAGATAATTTAATCCATGCCTTGGATGGTCGCAACAATGGCTTTTACAACCAAGAGTAAGGTCGTCTTCGGAAAATATACCTTCTCTCTTCAAGAGTGCTGTAAGACATCGCGATCGATACGTATAACGACGATACGTTCTCTCTTAGATCGTACACGATAACAATAGAGAGAACCCCGTTCGACGTCGATCTCGATAAAGTCTTGTAGCAGCCCCGAACAGCGTAAAACGAACAAGATTTTTTTTTCGGAGATGGACGGGAACGACGACGACGACGGCGACGGCGACGAATTTATTTTCTTTTTCCATGGGAAGCTTTTAATACGACGCGTGATTATCAAGTCGTCGATATAAAATTAATTTGGACAAAATTGAGAATAAGCGAACCAATCTGTCGAAATTACAATCCATCGGCATTTCATTAGGCGTAAATACTGCGGTCAACTCGAAACAGTAATGCTTTAACCTTTGACATATACCGGATAGTATGTATACTGGACGCGTCGATGTTGGTCATAGGCCAACGGGTCCGACATTATAGGGTGACATTCGAATCAATCTGATTATCCAGGAACTCTTCTTCCTTGATTAATAATCTTTGTCTATCGTTGCGAATACCAATGTTTCCGATCGATACGCGCATTTTTGCATCTTACGACGTAAAGTCCATCACGCGTAATGCTTTTTTAAATGCGTCGCCTTTAAAAGTATCGCGAAAGCGAAGCGATCGAAATTATCACAAGGGCCGGAACTATCTCTGTCCTACTTTACTACCCTTTTTATAAAGGCTTATAACGCGTCTAATGCTACGATACGAGATTGTCGCGTATGAATAGCAATAAGGTCGTGAGCAATCCTCGTATCCACGGTACGAGGATAGGCGTCTCTTTATTATCTATACCTTAATGTACCTTGCATCCATCTACTCGACATATGTACACCTCTTGTGTAAAGAAATCGTTTTAAGAAATAACGACGACGATAACGAATCCTTTTTTCGTCTGTAATGCGGATAGCTATAGGAAAGAAAGTAAAAGAGATTCTTTACCGAGAGACGTCTCGCTCTCTTACGATCGATAAATTCTTCGTATATCTCGTCTGTTGTTTATGGAGCTCCCTTTTTCTTTTGATCTACCATAGGAAATACCTATCTCGTAAATATCATCTAGGAGTATCCTGAAATCGACCAAAGAAACGAGAAGCGAGAAGCAATAGATAAAATTTATTTCTTTCGTAGTGTTTTACAATTGGAAAAGTGGAATTCGGTAAACGGTCAACTGCTTAATTGATTTAAAGGCATTCGTGATGCGTACTCGAATTTCTTTTCAAGAAGTGAGAAAATATCACGACAATGGTCATCTCAATGGTCGCATAATTTTTTAAGGCAAATCATTTGTGCTTTTACATTTTGTGATTACAACCTAATCCACATCATTAATTCCTTCTCGAAACGGTCTTTTTATTCCAACTATAACTAACGGTATAATTTCTATCGAGTATGCTTTACCCATTAGTGGAACGTGTGCTCGATCGAAGCTATAGTTTGCCACGGTTTTAACCCTATGCCCGATATTCGCATATTCTCGTCCCATAAGAACGATATGCTAATACGCATCGCACTATACGTGTATATATATATATATATATGTGTATATCGCATTAACCGATATTTCTCTACACCGAGAACATATTTGCATACGTAAATACCTACGCACCTGTGCGATTAACATTTCGTGACTTTAGATAATTCGCCCTATTCGGTCCATCGATAGATCGACCGATCGAACGATTATTTATATCCTAATAATTTGTTCATATGCGCTCATCGATTCAAAACACTTTGTCAAATCTAAAATAAATCATTTCATTTCAAGTAGCGTCCAAACACTGTCACCATTTCCTGAAACGTAAAGCTTTCCACATTTACATGGACGCCTGCTCGTCCATACCGTAATATCCGTGATGCAATATTTTACCCTACTACGCTTAACGTTTTTATCAGCTCTTTAAATAAAGTCTCCCCGTTAGATTCCCAATATCGACGTCGGCATATTCTCTTACTACAACGTACCTCTCCTGTTAATGAAAATTAACAGTAGCTCATGATTTACTAGCAACATCCCCGATGACGTGTACGAAGAGCAATGCAATAGCACCAGACGCACACAAGTATATATATGTATATATATATATATATATAAAATACATACAGATATATCTATAATATTATACACATACACACACAGCATGCACGCGGAGTATCGATAATCCACACTCGGAAACGCGTTGGTTCGTCGTTAATCGAAAACCCCTATTCGTTTTATGTCGAATGGGAGGTAATATTTTATTTCGTAGCGTTAATCGCGTTTATTCGATCGAAGCCATTTTTTTATTGGCGTTACCACAAATCTAGCAGTAGCAAACTAATATACGTAAACGTAAATGGTGCCTATAAACGTAGACGTACGTATCGTTGTCGTACTCGAAAAGTTCGTTCTACTTTGACAGTTACCGTCTTTAGAAATAATCGATTTATTTCTAAAATGTGAGACTCCAATAGCGGCAAGCTCCAATCGATATTACTCGCTATGGTATGCGATATATCGTGTGATATATCGCACGACAACATATCGAGCTAATTGCTACTTAACTCTTTAAAATTATATTGCATTCCATACAAGTAATTAAGTTTCGCGAGTAAATCTTATCGGAGGTTTTTCTTTATTTCGTACGCATGTACTAGTTTTAATTAAAAAATTTGAAGCTACTAATCAAATTGGTACTTTATCCCTCCGTTCTATCGTCCCTCATCCACGCACGTGCTCCTACCGATGCTGGACCAATTGGATTTTGGTCCAGCACCAATGATAGATAATTAACGGGAAGCTCGCGATCGTCGGGAAACCGCACAGAAAGCAAATCTACACGTTCGATACTACAATAGGGTTTCTCAATATCGAGATTTTGTCAATTTATCGGCCCCGATTCTCACGCGACGAAACTGTTCATTAATTTTTCCTTCGGTCTCGTTTAATCCCGCGCGCTTATCTCTTGAGATACGTCGACGAGGATAAGAAAATTGAATTAGTACAATTCGCGTTTCTTCGATAAAGTAATTTATAGGATGCGCGTAAGACGACCTGTATTATTATAGAAAAAAGTTTTAATATTTAGTATAGTTTTAATATTTACTATAAGCAAGTGTACATGTGTAATGAAGGTTAAAGTCTTGTCGCATAAGGTATCGGAGAGAAGGGAAAGTTAACGCGCCTATAAGCTGCATTCATGCAGACGGTAGCAGAAACACGTCGTTCAATATTCCATCGAGTGTAACGCTTCGGTCTCTTGTACGACTGCAAAACGGAATATTTTAAGGAGCAACGGTTCCGTCTTATTGAGACAGTTTAGAACATGATTGGTCTATCACGGCAGTCAAGTCGATTCATTTCCGACTCTGTGTGCGTGTGATTTACAAAGAATTAATAAAGCTACGTGAAAAGCATTTGCTTTAATCGATCTACAAACGTTTACAACGTTTAATTAACTTTCTTAATCTATCACTCGAGAGACATAAGTAATAATGATTCGAAGGGAAAAAGAAGATAGATAAATAAACGAATGAATGAACGAATGAATGAGTGAATGAATAAATAAATGGATGACGGAAGTTGATAATTCTTGGATAAAGAAAGCTCGACGCGCAAAGAAGTAGCTACGCAAGCAGCAGCCATATGCAGGCATCTACTCCTCGAAGCAGCACTTCCTTGTTTGCCGTGTTTCTGCAAGGATAGATACGTACTACGTCTATGTATACACATAAATGCATAGTATACACATAAGCCGATGGGCACGTATGTACATGATGCGTACATGACAGGGTATGTGCGCCGCGTATGGTGCGTAAGCGGGGCTTCGCCGTTCGTTCGTTAACGCGTGTGTGCGAACGTGAAACGAGAGGCATATAGTTTACGCCGTGCATCCAGTCGGGAAACGTGGCGCCAACAAAGAGGAACGAGCCGGCCCGTGGCTATAAATAGACATAAGCGCAAGATAATAATCGATACTCTGATGCCCACATAACGAATCGATTTATATACGATTTATATACGAGTTATGTACGAAGCCTTGTGTACATATGTACGTTAATGCGCATGACCGTGCATTCGTGTTCTCTCCTTTTCTCTTTCGTGCATGTGCACGCGCTGACACCACACACATATGTGCACCACGCAGTGGCGCCAAGAGGACGAAGGCGGTAGAACGCACAATAAATAAAAGGGGAAACGCGAGTTCGTCGTCGCGTGCGCCTTATATCTCAATCGTTTCGTCATCTCATTTCGATAATCTTTACTTCGAAAATACGACTCGAGAATGACTCTTCGACACGGACGATTAAAAAAGATACAAGAAATATTCCCGATTCGATAGTCTCGTTTAAACCGCTAATATCATTAATATTTATTAGTCCAAGAAGCAACGCGTAGAATCGTTCGGCGATAGAGAGAGAGAGAGAGAGAGAGAGAAAGAGAGAGAGAGAAATCCTTCCTAGATTATCTTAATTACTTACTTGTTTACTGTCGCAGTATACACAGCTCGTTTGCATGGATGTATTCGAGTGCCGTTTCGAATGTTCGCCTTGACGAATGTTTAACGCCATTAAGTCGACGAGCTCGAAGCTTTTATACTCGAGATTCTCGACTAATACGGTTATAAATGGATCTTCGGTTATAAACGTAAATCGAAAAAGTTAATTTTTAAATCATTATGAAACAAGAAGCTTTTCGTTTTATTTACGAACGGTAACTCGAAACACTCGACGCGCTTACCCTATGAAAAAAGAAAAAAATTACATTTCGATACAAACATAGGGAAATTTCAAAACGTTTTCACGTCCGTTATAATTCGAAACGTATCAAAGATATACGTTAAGCGATCTCGTTATGATCGCGATACCTTTCGCTCGTCATAAATCTCACCTGTATTTAGATCGGAGCCGCGATATAGGAAGGATCGAAAAATTTTCCAAATAATTTCCATTCTAGGTAGGAAACTGATACGTAGTTTAAACTTGCTACGTATTTCATAAAATCGTGTCGAATGTAGAACGCAGGGAATTTAAAATAACCTACTTCGAAATTCAAATGATATGAGTTTTAACGCGAAAGAGCTCCATTTCCCGTTTAGTTGTCTGCGAAATCAATTTTACGTCGAGTCGTCGAAATATTCGACGAATTCCTTTCATCTTTACGTAATCCTCGCGAAAAGATGTCAAGAAATGGCCAGATATTTTTCTTTTTTTTTTTTTTTTTCATCTCGTTACGATTCGCAATTCGACGCGATAGAGAAATTTTGTCTAAAGTCTATAGCGAGGAGTTTTCGAGGAATAACGTATTTCGCGCGTTCGGAAGTTGCACGAACGGAATGCATTATCGGTGGCTCGATTGCGCCTATTCTAGCTGGGCGCATTGTACCAGGCGCGAGCACTACGTTTCATTATTCCTCGGAATCTCAAAGGAAGGATTTTTGCATATTGCAATAAAAAGAGGACACCTGGCGAGAGATAAGTTGGAGAATAACGGATGTACCTACATACGTAGACACCGCACGAGATAGGAATTTTATAGACGAAGGGAAGGGTGGGTTCGAGGGAAGGTACTTTTTTTTTTCTTCTTCTTTCTTTTGCTTTTTGTTTTTTTCTTTTTTTTTTTTTTCTTTCTCTATACCCAAATACTCACCGCGTCTTTTCTATGAATAGAATAAAGAACAAAGCAACTTACAGTCGCAACGACCAATGGGTTTAGAGTTTGTGGAATGCGAGGGTAAGGGAATAAAATTTCCAATAATTTAAATTAAACGATCATCGAGAAGCTCGCGTACGATCAGGATAGTACGAACATTGAGAATTACACGTATTTCTATCCTCGCATAGAGCTCTTTGTTTGGCTCGGCACTTCCATTTACTTGGAGAAAAGGAAACGAGATGCGTGGGTCCGTGCGTGCGTGCGTGCGTGCGTGCGTGCGTGCGAGCGAGAAAGAAAGTACAACTACGACCGAAGAAGCATCGCGTATAAATTCAACGGAAAACATGGATGTGGTCCATTATGGGAGAAGGCACGCCATCGGATAAATGGCAAATCCGGAAGCTGTGACGTAAGATAAAAGCTCTCGAGCGATTGGAAATCTGAAAAGAAAAAGTGGATTGCTTCCTACGACTGGCGATAGCGTTATCGAGACGAACCATTGAAATACAGCGAGAGCTAATAAAGTCTTCGAGTACGTCAAAGAAAGCGTTTAGCTAGAAGATTACAAGCGCGAAACTCGTTAAAGATTTTAAATGAGTACTCTTCGAAAACTTGGTAGTCTTCTACGTCGATACAAAGATATTTTAAGTCGCAAAAGCAAAAAAAGGTTAATATAGAGAAGGAAAAAGATTTTCTCTCTTGGCATCTCTCGAGGGTATGTGTAAAACGTTAGCATAAAGTAAGATGAACGGGGACATGGAAGAAGACGAACGGAGGCAATAGTTGTCAACGTTGAAAACGCGAGGGGTCAGCCAAGAGAAGTCGATCGACCGACGAGCGCGAAGCTATTTCTCGCGTATAAAACCTAAAACCACGAAAGGATAGAAAAACCTTCACCTTGTCTTTCGAATTCACAGTCGGATCCGTGATAGACCCGAAAGTACGATTATAGAATTAATCACCGTAAAGCTCCTATTTCTTCGATGACGATATAAGATGTTGGATTTTTCTTCAAAGATTAATACAACCTCGGACATTCTTTGAACGAAGAGAATTCTATTGAAACATAGGAATGAACAAAGCTCCGTGCTTTGAGTAGTGTTCGCTTATCGAGCCAAAGTAAAACAATCGAACTACTACTACTACTACTACTATTACGGTCTAGAAGATATTCTTGTAGCGTAAATAAACCTCTTTTGTTAACATTTCCGAGAAATGAAGGAATTCTATCCGAGGAAAAAATGGACAAAATGGGAAGACGGAAGAGTGAAAAAATGAACGAACGAAAAGGACTCGCCGTATCGAATAATTCTTTCTCATATTTCTCGAGCCGTTATTCGAATTTCCTCCGACAGTACAGCTTGTTTCCTACGTTGAATATAAACATTACGCGCTCCCGTCAAAGATCTGACGATAATATTTCCGTGAAAAAGTCGTACCTATTCGCGAATCAAATAGACTAGGGAGTCTTACCTCTTATCCCGAACGGCGGCGATGTTAGAGAAAGGAAAGTTCTCCGTCAAAGTTTCGCAAAAGAAATCAAAAGTACACGTCTAATTTATATGCGGAAAGAAGATCTTCCAAAAGATTTTGCGCGTAGACCACGGCCGAAGCATCGAACGTTGTTGAGCTTTCAAGATTCGAAGGCCATGGCTCCTCAATTGTTTCGCTATCTGGAACAAAATAGACACGATGTCAGATTAGATTAGATTAAAGTACTTCAGTCAACGTCATAACTTTTCTACGAACTTGCGCTTCGCACGCGATTTTTTCTCGATTAGGAAGAAGAAGATGAGTCGTGCTCTCGCGAAAGCTCACATATTGTATCGAGAACTTTAATAGGGGCGTGCGTATCGACGAAATTCTATTGGAAACATTTCAAACGATCGAAAACAATGGCAATCAAAAATATAATAACGAAACGAAACGAGAGAAATTGCGGCGCAATACGTCTCACGTTCCTTTTTCAAGGATCGTCAAAGAACGAGTCAATTAAAGACCACCCAATGCGGCATCTCTCCGGTCTCTTATTTTTCTCTCACCTTTACCTCGCTCGACGTCGTAAAATGGGAAACGTGCCAAGTCGACGAAGGAACATCGATTTTCCTACCTCTCTCTCTCTCTCTCTCTCTCTCTCTCTCTCTCTCTCTGCCGTCTCTTAGTATAATCCGATATTTTCATATAAAATCGACGACTCGAAGGGACGTTGATTCCGTTTCTCGAGAGATTTTTCGTTAAAGACATTTTTTAATGATCCCAAAGGGAGTTTCCTACTGGTTTCGACTCGAATATCGAATTATACTCCAAATTTACCGGCGAATTTCACGTTGCGTGAAAGAGAGGCAGAAACGCCGAGGGAGCTCTTCGTATTGATCTTCCTATTTCCCTACCTAGTTCCAAAGGAGCGGCCTGCACTTTCTGTTCGAAGGTAATAAATCGTTAAAGAACTTGAGAGAGAGAGAGAGAGAGAGAGAGAGAGAGGAAGAATTTTCAACGAGTGTTCGCGCGGAATCGCGTGTCCTCGAACGATGCCGCGTCCATCCGACGCTCGAGATAATGTATTATTTTTTTTTTCTCTCTATAAGGATTACAGATTACGAGCAACGATCGCGAGAAACGTAGAAATAAAAATCTCAAGCAGGCTTATTTTAGCTCTCGAGGAAGCGAGTCGACCTCCGGATAATCCCTTCTCTAATCTTCCTCTCGATCGACGGTATCGACCAGATTCGATCTCATAAGACGATTCCTAGCATTTAAATGCTCGTAATATCGCAAAGTACCGTGCTTTACGAGTCTGAATGCGACTCTAGCGTGCTCGCGAATTGTCACGAGGACTTTGTAAAGATTAACTTTGACTCGTCGACTCTGATATAAAATAGTATTAACGTCGCCGAGCGTACGAGGACCCTTTAAAATAAATCAAATAAATTTAAACGTTTAACCGTACCTTTCGACGGATAAAAGACCAAGTTTCTCTTCGAAGAGAAAAATATGCTATGCGGTACGGAAGAGCGAGTCTCCGTTTAATTCGTTAAAGGCCATTCTCATTTTTTTTTTTTTCTTTTCTTTTCTTTTCTTTCTTTCTTCTTCGACCGACCAACACTGAACGCGTACCGGCAACGACTGACCTTTCGTTAGCGCCGAAGAGTTTGCAAGTTGACTCCTGCGATAAATATTAACAGGCTGTCAAACGCGTACGCACGTAGCTCGTGCATATCGCGGAGCTGTTAAAGGATAGAAGAGAGCGCGGCGGTAAATGTTATGGATCGGGCACACCGCCGTTGAGGATACGCGGCGGGCACGATAAGAGCTTCCTTTTTGGCTTTCGCTCTTAATTGCTCATTTTTATCGCTCTTTTCTACCGGCCTACCGAATCGCCCCCGGACTTTCGTCCCGAGGTCGTTAACTCGACGGTCCGCCGCCTCTCCTCTAATGCCTTTCTATCGTCGATTCTTAAACATACGATCCTCGTGGGGAGGGGAGGGGGGAGGGAGAAGGGATTTAAAAATTTTCTCTCGTACACGGATTGGCTCGTATAGCTATTCAAATATTTATTCAAATTCGATTCCAACTTCCATAATCGCATTTGCAGATTTTACAAAGGCCGAGAAGCTTCCCTTCTCTCGGGAATAGAAGAAAATAGCTCGATCTCTCTTCTGGCTCATTCTCGCGCCACCTTTCCTACCATACGCAAGCGTCTACGTACATAAGCGTAACTGGAATTTTCGCGAGTGAACGATCACGAAAGAGATTCCGTGAATTCCATAAATTCTTCGTTCTTCTCTCCGCGATTCCACGCATTTTTACTATGCGACCGCCGTATTCCCGCTTCACGTCGAATATAGCTTACTTCCGCCTCATGGGCGATGGAAACGGACGGTTAAAGATTTAATATTACGGACTGATTCTTTCCGATACGAATGGCGACTCGAACGCTTACTCGAACGAGTCTCTCAAATGTTATACCGCGAATGTTGTACTCTCGAATATTGTAGATCGAATAAATTCGACTTTCGATTTCTTTGTTCGAGACGACACTTGACCCAAGACGTCCGAGTGGATTGTTGAACCTACACTCGAGGTCTCTGACAGCGTGTCTGCGAGGAGAAAACGGTCTGGCTTCACCCCCCGGGGAGTGATGAGCGATGAGGTAGCCAATAGAGAGAGGTAGGAGAGAAAAAGCGAGCGAGCGAACGAGAGAGAGAGAGAGAGAGAAAGAGAGAGAGAGAGAGAGAAAGAAATTCGGTAAGGGAAAGCGAATGATCGTGAGAGAGCAAGGATGAAACGAGGAAGAAGAGGAAGGAAAAAGAAGAAGCGTATACGTTATTTATATACCATCGATCGACTCGAAACTACTTCAAAGAAAAGGACGAATCTTAAGAAAGAACTGGCCAAAGTGTATAATCTTTATCCCGTGCAATATCCGCGATTATTAAAGCGAACGTTTAAAATATATCGCGACGCGACAAGTTATATTACAAAGACACGGTATATTTTATCTTCCAATCGCTTTTCTGAAGATCTTCTCGTAAAAGTTTTGCGTAACGCGATCTCTTCGTTTGAAACATTGATCTTATTATTGTGACGATTAACGACGTTGATATATCTACTTATCTTCGGCGTAAAGTGTGTAACGTTATAATTCGTTTCGTAAAAAACGTACGAACATACTTTTGGATGAACGCTACATGATCATTTGTCTTCGACATTTAATATATTAGGTTGGAAACTATGAAACGGACGTTGAATGAAAATAAATAATTAAACAAAAACACCCATTTCATAGTTTCCAACCTAATAATATCCTAGCTACTAAGACATCTATTTGAAGGATACCGTCGATCGTGACTTTTTTTCATCGGGTATATAGCATTAACGATCGCATCTTATGATCAGTGCCATTTCAAAAACTCGATAAGATCGACTGATATTTTCCCTTACTTCCCCCCACACCTTTCACGTTCGAGACGGTTAAACGCACCGTTTGCTTCGTACGTCCATCCGGTGCTGCATCGATCCGCTCGATCTCTCTCGCTCTCTCATCCATCTATCTCTCATCCATCTCGATGGTCCAGAGCCTGTGTGTGTACTCCATCAAGTGTATATACCCTGGCGCGTCAATTAATACTTTGCCAACTAATCGAATTATTGCATCGTCGAATGGAACACGCCATGTCATAGAGGATATAGAGAAGGTTCATTCGTTGGAGAGAAAAGCAAGCTTCTACTTGTCTTTCAAACGATACCTCTCTTGGACGAACGAGCGTCTTTTCCCATACACACCGTTTAGAGCGAAACCTACCTCTCCCTTTGTTGGACAAATAAGCGATGATATCTTCGATGTCTGCGGAATTCTATTCGCAAATACTTTTCCCTTTGTCCTTTCGACAAAAAAAGGTTCGATCGGTATAGCAAATTAAAAGAGATCGTGTACTTGTACAAAATACTTTTACTTTTCTTTTTTCTTTTTCATTAAAGGATCAGATTTCATTAGATTTTTTCGATCTAGGTATTATAAGTACCTAGGAAGTAATTACAGAATAGTATATATTGTAAATTTAATAATACGAATGGACGAATAAAGTTGAAAATTTAAAAATGGCTTGATCGGTTTGAGGCTTAAAAACAGTTTTGATCGATTTGCAACGGATCAAAAATGCGAGCCGTCGAGGATCGAAGGAAAGGTAAGAAGAAGGTGAGAAGCGAACCGGGGTCGCGACCTAGCCGAGGAACGCACTGCGGTACCGTAGATAGAGAGGAGGCATCGTTTTACAGGCTGCATAACGCCTCGTATCGTGTGCACCGCGGTCGATCGGTCGGTGCACCGTCCGATGCATCTCGAAACGTCGCACGCAAACCTTCCGTTGCGCAGCGGTCGCCCTCCTAAGTACATGCCCACAGGTATGATATACCCGCATTGCAGGTACCGATTGAAATTTCCCCTTTCCAAGTTTAAACGTTGTTCTCGATCGTCGATTATAAAACGGACGAATCTGACGACTCGTAATCAATTAGAAATATTTTCAAACGCAATTTTATTGGAGGACCTTAGCGCGACACAACTTTAGCCATTTAATAATCGCGAATCGTTTCCTCGGTATTTCGAAATGACTTTCGAAAAAGATTCAAAGGATTATCGGACTAGTGCCGGCCACGACTCGATCGTTCCTGGATTATATCGATTCTATGCTCGCCAAGTTTTATCGATTATTTTACTTTCCATCGGGAAAGTTTTATTCCCGTGTCGACGAACCTACAGATTCGTCGTATCTACCTAGGTATTTTCATTGCGCTTCCTACGTATTTTCCGCGGAAACTCCTTGAAACTTTATGAATGGAGTAGAAAACTGTCTCTCCCAATGCTCTCTCCCATACTTTTCTCCATCTCCGATAACTTTAATTTTCATCGCATACAGTATTCTCTTTCGGTATAAGTCTTCAAACTTCAATCTTCTAATGTAAATCGAATCGAATTTCCTGCCGGAAATTGTTAGGACGAGGAGGAAAATTACAGCGACCGCTGCGGAATATTTAGGATATGAGATAACGTGTCGTTGCACGGATTGATATCATTTTCTATTGCTACGCGATACGTCTAGTTGTTTTCTTATCGCAAATTAAACCCGGTGATTACGTCGCTTTGATATCGTAGTAGGTGATCGTTAATGTTGCCCGAGGATGACGACGGGATACAGAAGAGCGTGATTTTCTAGAACGACCAACGAGAAACAAAGAAACGAAGGAAATAATGAAAATGAAAAGGGAAATAAAGCTCAACGACGATCCTTCTTTAAAGAGAAAAAGATATAATAACTTTTTGCAATGCAGCTGCAGCCATTCTCGCGTGAATATTGACGAGGTTTCGATCGCTCTCAGAAAATCGACTTTTAACGGATTAGAACGAGCTCGTTTGACACCATGAATCTATGCTTTTCCTAATCGTTCAACGATCGGACGATTTTCCTATCTCGAGAAACTCTCGATGGTATTCGATTTAAAAGTAACAAATTGTAACTTACCTGATAAACCTAATGCATTACATTTTAATTTCGTTGCACGAAATAACGTTGTTATACGAAACGACCATTACCATAATTGTCCCTGCAATTAACGCGCTCCGACCCGAGAGAGAAAGAGAGAAAGAGAGAGACAGAGAGACAGAGAGACAGAGAGAGAGAGAGAGAGAGAGAGAGAGAGAGAGAGAGCTTAATTATTTTTATTATTATAATGATAATAATAATAATAATTCTCGATTAATTCTAACGCATCGAAACCAGGATACGAACAAGCGTAATTCGATTACGGAATTAAGGACGGTTTTCTCATAAAATCAAAGGGACGGGAACGCAATAAGAGCGACTAAGTACCTGAGAGCGACCGGTGTGGTGCTTTGTCGAACGAGAAACGACTAATTCCGATTAGCGTACCTTCGTTAAGCAAGCTCCGCTCGCTTTCTTTCCTCGATCGTGCATTCTAATCTCGAGGTGAAAAGGAAGCCGACGAACCTACGGCTCGCATCGAAAGGTGAACGTTTCTAAAGAAATACGACTAACCTATTCGAACGACGAGCTAAAACGTGCTTCATATTTTCCGTTTAAACATTCGTAAGGATTAAATCCCTCTCATAGCGATGCTAATGAATTTATCGAGTTTAACGAATAAATATTCTTTTCCGCGATAATTTCATTCGAGAGGAAGTTTGTGGGGGCGGAAAGCTCTTGGTCCGATAAGGAACATCGTAAATTATTCATGTCGGTAAAACTGCAAAGTCTGAAAATTATACGGCGTCGAATAAAATATTCAAAGGTAATGGATTATACGACTCGATCATATACTGGAGAGAGAGAGAGAAAGAAAGAGAGAGAGATGTAAGGTTGAGATTATTTCGAGAATACAACAAACAAAGAAGCATATTGTGATCCCGCCGATACGATCGATAAGAATTTAGTTTGTTCGCCAAGTTTAACCATTCTGCGGCTCATCAGAGAAAAAAAAAGAATATCCTACGTCGGAGCGATTTTCGAAGGATATTCCATTGAAGAAGGACTCAACTTGTAATTGCCTTTCATGACGACGCGAGAATTCTTTCTCTTTGCGGAGGCTTACGCGATTAGAAAGGCGTAATAGAACCTGTCCGGATTGCGTCTAAGAGTCGCGATGCGCCGCCTTTCGCGGAATAGCGATATGAGTCGGTCAAACTGGGATAGCACGTCACGTATGTAATTGCTTAATAATATATGTATGTATGTATGTATACATATATATTGCCATTATTATGTCCAAGTCGGAATCGTTCAGAACTGCGAGAAAACGTGGAAAAAATAAATGGCTCGATATTCGTCGCAACTTTCGAGAGAGGATAGACGATGAAATAGAAATATTCTGATAGATTCGGCCAACAAAAAGCTTTTTCGACGAATATTTCGAAAGGAAGAAGAAAGCTCTCTTTGGCTCTCTCGGTTCGTTGACTCGGCATTTAATCCGACTATCGGAACGATACAACACCAAGCGGAGATTTCGAGGGCCAACATTATTGCTTTTTTCGATCCTCGACTTTATCGTCCACGACTAAAATCTCGTCGTCTCTCGAGAGGTAAAAGTCTTTTTGATATAAACGTCGAGAAGAGGTCGGTTACGACTCCGTAGGATCGATAAGCCAGTAGTCTTACTCCCGAGATACGGGTTATAGATCTAACGTGTAAGATATGCGCGAGGATTATAACTCGTACATATGCCAGAGAGTAGATATTTGCGCGTAGACGCCTAGTCGAGGGAATCTTACAAGGTGTATCCGCGAGTCGCATCTGCGAGCTAGGTAACGTCGTACAAGAGATAGAGAGAGAGAGAGAGAGACAGAGAGAGAGAGAGAGAGAGAGAGAGGGAGAGAGGGAGGTCGCCTACAGCTTATAGGATGCATCGATCAATAACTCGAACCGCACTCGGCCGTTGCTATCGGTTCGATGGATCTTAGGTTAGTTTCCTCCCTCTCGGAGGACTCTCCAGAGTTGTCCCCTCTAACGGCTGAGAACGAATACGCTTGCAAGCACTCGATAAATAGACTCGATAAAGAGACGTAGCAAGAAGAAAAGTAAGAGTCTCGCGGTCACGATCGAATATATAATACTTTATTATTCGACCGAGGGCAGTTCCATCGGATATAAAAAGAGCAGCCCTTTCCGAGAACTTCCGTGTTGCTCTACCACGCCGAGGAAATGAAAGTTTTCACGCTGGAGATAATCGATTGGTACGGTAGTATTAAGCCGCGCGTCCCTGTCAACAAATCCTTCCCATTTCGACATAACATTCGAGTGTGATGATTGGAGGGGCGGCCTCCTCTCTTTTAATAAACATTTTTCCAAAAAAGCATTTGCTTTTAACGATCCATTCGATCGCGTAACGCGACCGAATTTTTTCTAAGATGAAAAGATACGAAACGATTGCTCCACATTTAATTTCCTCGTGCGATGACATTTGTCTCATGCTGGTATTCAACGCTTTCCTTTCGACAAAAGGTACGATCCGGTCGATAGGTTAGTTATATCGGTTAATTTTTGCAAATGGTGAGAAATAGGAAGGCGGAAGAGCAGAATGGATAGGGAGAAATGGATAGAGAGAAGAGGTGTGGAGAGGAGAAAGGAAAACCACCAGCATGCGGCTACCCCGGTCATAAATTTCAGTCGCCGTCATCGATGGGCACGTTTTTACGAGAATGGTGGTGTTAGATAAACGACGCCGTCTCTAATGTGACCCTATTCCGAATTATGCGAATCAGAGCTAGACTCAATCTGATCTCTTCTTCACGTATCTTCGCAATTTTATTCGTTCTTAAGCTTGCGCTCAGCCTCTTTCCGTAGAAGAAGAAAAAGTCTCCCGATCGTAGGTTATTGCGAGCGATTGTTTTTCAAAGAAACAACGTTACCGTAAATCGTGGAAAAAAAAATAAGGAGAGCGGAAATCGTTTAATTCATTACATTATGCGCGTTTATCACGCACATTAGTTTTCACCGTCACATTAGTTTCACGCACATTAGTGTATTACCGTCTGTCATTCTCAGGGTCGGAAAATACATTAAAAGCGAAAACGTATGAAGCTCGAGAGAAGAGGAGAGATAGAGAGAGAGAGAGAGAAAGAGAGAGAGAGAGAGAGAGAGAAAGAGAGAAAGAGAGAGAGGAAATCGGAAGCAACGAGGTCCGATTTAGTATAGTCATAAATCCAACCCACGTACGACACGCGTATTACCTATGTATTTACATACTTTGCCGAGTAATACGTATATAGGTACTAGCACGTGACGTTGAAAACCTTCTGTCTACATCTTGACATACTGCCGCGATACCGCATCATAAACGTAGTACGCTTACCAGTTTCACTTTTCGTGAACGTACGATGGAAAGATACATAAATTAGCGAGCAAGAAAAAGAGAGCAAGAGAGGTGAAAAGAGAGAGAGGAGCTAGGAGATAAGTATTCTGCGCATAGAAAACGCTAAAGAACTCTTCTCGCGATCATTTGCTCACGTGAAACATTAATTACTCCGTTAATAACGGATATATTTCGTCGTTTCGTAACGACGATAAATTCGTAACGATCGAGAAAAACGCTAAGATGAATTCTTATGCAAATTCCTTATGGAAATTCGTTGCTGCAAAGTTTCCGCGAGCTATGGCGCTTATGTCTTTTTTAATTTATTTTCTCTTCATGTTCTCTCCATGTCTCTTATTCACGTTAGTTCCACGATCAATGTCCTTGCTCTAAGTTTATAGACTTTTCTATCGGGCGTCCCGATTTCCGAATGCATCCCAATTCCTGTAAAGCAATTACTTCTGCCGAGTATAATAACACGACTATATCGTTACCTCTCGATAAGAAGAGGTAGAAAAAGATAGTCGTTCGAGTTTTACGTATCGAGTTAGCGATAAGAGAGAGGAATCTGGTGTTTTTTTCTAAGAAAAGAAAACAAAAAACCGAGATTTTGATATATGAGACAAAAAGTTATTAGAGAAAGACGTATAAAAGCAAAAGAAGTCATTTAAGTGCACATACTTTGAATGTAGGAATAACGGAATCGTCGATTCGAGCATTACCGCATCTCCATAATTCTCAAAATATTTACTTGCTCGAGAAGAGAAGATGTGGAAGCAACGGCTTTGCCCTACCCTCCCCCCCCCTCTCTCTCTCTCTCTCTCAACCTCTTTATTCGTGCGAGGTAGATAGCGTGCCTAAGCCATGTTTGGTCATAACCGGAGGACTCGTTACTCCCGGTTCGTTCCGTAAACGTTCGCTCAACGGCGAAGAGTTGCTTATACCGAATCTCACTGAAAGTAAATTCTAGGGACGTCTGTTACCGGTAAATAACGCGATTTCCCTCGCGCCTCAAATTCCCTCTTTGACGCCATTGGGAAAGAAAATTCAAAGTAAACGTTCTTACGGAGAAAAATTCAAATAAAATGGGAAATAATTCTAGAGGCGAATTACATTACGCTGTCGTAGATTTCTTCCTTAAAATAATGGTAAATTGTAAACTCTTTGTCGCAAAGCAATGCAAGATGATAATGTGCGTCAAAAGAGACCTTTGATGTTTCGAATTAGTTCGTCGAAGTTGGTGTTCGTCGATCCCAAGACGATCAATCTTATTACTACGTAATGTCGTGATTTTACAAAGGACATTAAACTTTTTGTTCTTAAGAAAGAATTTCTTACGTAAAACTTTATCTCCCTATTTCATTTTCTCAACTATTCGTTTTGCGAATAAAGATCGTATTTCTATCTTGTAAACTAATTTCAAAAATAAAGACGCTTTGAAATATTCTAAAACGACAGTTGTAGACACGATCCATCTTGTAATTGCCTAGCAACTCTACGCGATGCAAATTGGAGATAGCAAAAGACGAAGAATGGCGAAGAGAGAAAAGCCAGGATAATGACGCGGGATGCTGACCGTATGCGGAGAATGCGTACGCGATGCACCTGCTTCGATTCGAGCGAAGAGAGGGAAAATCTTTGCCCGCAGATGGGAACGCGCGCGGGAGTAGGAGAAGAAAAAACGCAAGGATGCACGAGAGATCTATAGAGGTAGAGGTAGAGGTAGAGGTAGAGGTAGAGGTAGAGGTAGAGGTAGAGGTAGAGGTAGAGGTAAAGGTAGAGAGAGAGAGAGAGAGAGAAAGTAAAAAGCAGCACAGTTTGGTCATGCAAGAGATTCGAGACTCGATTCCGACGAGCACGTTGTACCGCGGTACGCTCATGCATGCATGAAAGAGCAACTCGCGCGAGAGAAAGGGGCGTTTTATCTGGCTGAAAGTGAGGCTTATTGACCTGCCGCTAGCCGTCGGCCACACCGATTCGCCTTGTGGCCTTCTAAAGGCGCGCTCGCGACCCTAATCAAGTCTACGTCTACATTGAAATGTAACAATTTATAGCGACATAACCAAGTATTATAAAAGGAACGTTACATCCTACATAAGTCATAGATGATCTCGTGAGAAAAATTTTTTTGCTTCGTCCGATTAATGATCGAAGATTTAATTAATCATTCGACTCCTTAAATTTATTCAAATTCTCCTTTTCGCGGTCGCGTCGTTGTAAAATGGAATAAAAAAATCGATCGCAAAATAAAATGTCCTCCTTCGTTGAAATACAAGGAAGGAAGCAAGGAAGGATTTTTCGTATTTAAAAAGAAATCTATCCTTTAGGAGGAGAGAAAGAAAAGAGCATTCGATCGGAAGTGAATTCAAGGCGAAAGAAGGCAATCGTTCGCGTCTTTAAAGGTAGCAACGACACAACATCCACGCTCGACAAAAGATCTTGTTCTTATCGAATCGATATAGACCATCCTAAGGCACCCGAGACTCCATAGGTTGCAATAGCACTTTATCTTCCTGTAAACCCGGTTGCGTCTCGCGATATACTTATCTTACTCGGCGCGTACCCTATTACGACCACGGTTGTTCTCGCCTACGTACGGAAAGGAAGACAGAAACGGTAGCGCTGAATTCGCCTTGTAAATAGACTTTACTTTCTTGTTTTTCCATCAATCGAATTATCGATAAAATCCGAGAAAAAGAGAGAAAGAGGAGGATTTAAGTACTTATCGGACTCAAGTAGATCGAGATACTTGGACGCATTTACGCGGCTTATCGCACTACCAAGTCGTGATTCGCTGGGAAAACAAAACTATTTGACGTAGAAAAAAAAAAAAAAACAACGTCATAATCGAGACCGGGAAATACAGAGGAAAATACAAGTTGCGTCGAGTGGTCAGGCTCGCTAGATATCGTAGATACTCGTGTAAATTCGATATCGCTGAAGCGAGACCGATAGACGGTTTACACGGTTCGTTCGAAAGCGGTCGATCCACGTTGTAATCTCTATATCGAAATCGATGGAATAGCCAAACGAGATTTAGATAGATTTGGATCGATTCTTTTGTCGAACGTTTAAAAGGCCGAAGACGAGACGAAAGAGGGACGAAACGCATATATAAATATGCGTCTATCTATATTATAGCTTACTTCGATTCGAATCTCTTCTTTTTTTTCGAGATATCAAAAACGCGATCTCTTTTCTATCATTTTGAAAGCGGTCATGCCTTGAACTGGAAAGGTAAGTAAAAAAAAAGAAGCATTCCTGGTCGATCGTTTTGAAAAAGAGCTTGGAAATTCCAAGCGGTCGATCGATCGATCGATCGATCGATCGAGAGAGAGAGAGAGAGAGAGAGAGAGAGAGAAAGGGGTCTCGCAGGAACGCGTGTCGTCCTGGAAGCACCGTCCAAGACACGTTCTTTCAGCGGCGCTGATCGCGTGGGCAAAGACCCATCGGGAGACAATAAAAGCGGCGCCTTCGCCAGACGCTTCTGGAATCCGGCCAGACCTTCGCGATTCCCAGGTAACGTTCGTGTCTTACCTCTTCGTGTCTTCACCTATTGCCTCGTAGAAAATGACGCGACCTAGTCGAAAAGTCAATTCCTACTTTTACTAGGGATATAACGCTTTTGCGTTTGGCGCATCAACGCGACGGAATTTTTACGAGGGTAAAAGAGAGTTATCTCTCTCATTCTCGAATCTCGATAACGTTACGACGTTAATAACTCTCGAGGTGATCCTTTCGTTACGGCACTTTCCTTTATGTTTATACGTCGAAGCTATGAGAGCTACGGTCCATAAATTTTACAACTGCTCCGATAAAACGAAGCCCGAATGGCCTATCTCGTTTATTTATTAGTTATCAACGTCCAAGTACCTTCCTCTCGACGTTATATCAGAACCCGTTGTACACCAAATTCCGGTATAGACCGTGCGTGTACCGCTGGATCTCTATCATCCCTGTTGTTCCGCTACCGTTCTCGCGTAAACCTTACCTTTCCTATTAAGCAAGAATGACGATTCGCGGCACGAGAGAAACCGATATGTGCGGCCCGCTACCGGTTATACATAAACATAACGTATATAAGGTATATCTTTCTAATTACGACAACACTTCGTTAGCGAGCATTATTGTAGAAGACGCTTCGGCGAAAGAGAAATAAACCTGTTTATCGAGCGCTTTACAATGTACGTACGTATTCTCTTGAGAGAATACATGCATTGTAAATAAGAAATAAGCAGAATAAGGTTCGAAGATCTCGAGGTAACGGTAACGGAAAGAGATGGACCATAATACGCATCCCCCTATGCATTTTCTTCTCTTCTTTCGCCCTTGCCTTTTCTTTCCTTTCGCGAGAGAAAAATGGAACGGAATATCGGTACCGTTCTTTCGCACTCCTTTCATCCTCTAACAATATTACATCCTCTTTGGCGATCGAATTTATCGTCCCTTAATTCCTAAACGCGTCCCGGTAAGTGATTTCGATAATCGTAATTTAAGGCCATCCAGTCTACAATTTCGTCGTTCGAGGGAGAGCCGGTCAGTCAAGATCGGTGTCAAAAATCACTATAATTTATAGCGAAATTGCGCCAGGAGCGAGTATAAATTTGATTCGGCGGCTCATAGGAGAAAAACACGTCTTCTCGTTTCGTCGCGAGGGCTTCACGGGAGAAAAGAAAAAAGCCAAGTACTTTGATCGATCTTTGTAGCGTAACGAGGGCAATACAAGTAAGGAAATATATTTTTGCGCCGGCGGCCCAATAAATGCGAACTACTCTCGATGAAATTTCTTTTGGAAAACAGAGACGTCGTCGTGGACGAATTGAGGCGAGCGTTAAAGCCTTGCTGTTCCTAAAGACGGCTGAGAGGAAGATTCTGTTTCGACGATTGAAACGAAAACGAATATGTTGCAACGTGTTTTTTTTTTTCTTTTTTTTTTTTTTTTTTTTTTTTCTTTTTTTCTTTCCCTCAGAGACAAAGACATAATAGAGTAGATATAGAAAACTAAATAGAAAATTAAGGGAATCGACGATGGAGCAATGGGAGCAAGGTGGTTTCACGACGCGGCGTGTACTCGGCCAGGTAATTTTAACCGTCGTTCCACCAGCCAGTTTAACCACCGTATAGCAATTACAGAGATCGAGCGTTATTATCATCGGGGCCCACCTGCGGGGTCAACGACACATATCGCGGCTGCATCTGCATCGTCACCACGTTCTCTTTAAACGAGCGAATTTAAAACGAGCGAATCCAGTAGGGGGATTCCCTTCGATCGAGCATAGCGTTAGCGCAACTTTTCCGCACGATTTTTCCTTCTCGCTCGTTCCAACGCTCGAGCAAACGCCCTAGAGTTTCGAACTTACCACCGAGATAGCCAACTCGCGCTTCTTCCTTGAGCGATAATAATCGATTAATCGTTTCGACATACATTCAACTCGGTCTCTCGCATTAATCAACTCTCGAATCACAGTTGGATCGAGATTGTAATATAATATAACCACCCGTGAGATATTCCCTTTTATTGGCTTTATTTAATTAAATTGTACTCGTCGATAAGCGCTACATGGCGCGCGGCGTTTCTCCTACATACGGGAAACATTACTTTATTACTTTAATTAACGCGAGTTAACCGCAAGAAATCGTTATTATAGCACGGGGCCGGTCGTAAGGCAATTCTTTTCTTCAATTCTTCTCTTTTCTTCGAGTTTTGGATCATCTCTTTGGAAAGAAATAGCGCGAACTTTGTCGCTCGCTTTGTAGCTCGAAAAGAGCTCGATATCGGATCGCACCGTGATCGATAGGTGATCGTTAGACAAACGGATGTTTTGTCTCTCGAAGAAGTCGATTCGGTTGGTAATCTACTTGCAATAAATTCACGCAAATCAACGCTCAAACAGCATTTACTTGATAACGTTCTAGAAAAAGAACGTTACTAGATACGTGGGCATGTTCAAAGACCGATACAAATGATCGACGTTTATTATATCCCTAGTCTTTTAACTCGATACAATAAAATATGCTTGTCAATAGAGCAATCGTCATCGTTTACAAGCTTGGCGCTCGATTTGAAAAGTCACCTATCCAAGAAATAAAAACTATTATCGGGAAAGATCGTTCGTTCAATCCTAGGTGAAAGCGATCGCATCGAAGGGAACAAATAGTTGCAATGAAATTTAGAGAAAGAAATGGATGAGAGCGAACTAGGTGAAAGGCTTACGCACTTATATTGGAGCATCCTCTTTGCATCTCGATGGAATAACAAATAGACGTGCACGAAATTACATAAGACGCCTATCGCTCGACGGTATTGCGCGGTAAAAGGTTCCGACAAACGACCGATATTCTCTCATTTGATTTCGAACTTGGTTGATTTTGTCTCCGTCGGACAATTTGTATAACGTTTTATTGCATACCAGTTACTTCGAGTCCCGGCTTATACATCTTCGATAGATGCTGACCGATAAAGATTGACTCATCGTCGTCGACGAGATTAGAAAACGAGTATAGTATATTTGCCGAAGCGTAAACGAACGACGCTTTTAAGGGAATTCGTTTGTGCTATTTCTCTCTTTCAATATCGAATAACGAGAACCGTCAACCGTAAACGTAACTCGTTAATTAATATCGTAAAACGTTGCTGTCGTCTACGCACACGCTTTGCTATATAGATATAAACGCTAGAAATTCAGATAATACTAAAGCATCGTCAATATTTGTTAACGCGATACACAGAGAACACTGGATTGCGTCGTGACGATTTCCATTGAAATTCGACTTTGACTTTGTTGTAAATACGTATTATGAATTATTCTCCTACCTCTTTTAAACATTTTTCCTTGCATTTTGTCTAGAAAAGATATCGAAAACGTTTCTCCTAACACGTCATTCATTTATACGACATTCGCTTGATTAATGGGATGTCCAAAAATGATTAACAATAAGCTTTTAAGAATATCCGACGGTAACGCGAAAACGTTGTTGAAGGCTTTAAGACACAAGGAACGGTTCGAACTTTAGTTGCCCGACTATCGCAAACTTTTTCTCTCTCTCTCTCTCTCTCTCTCTCTCTCTCTCTTTCTCTCTCTCTCTCTCTCTCTTTTTCTCGCACGATCGAGCTAGATTTTCGAGGTCATGAAATACGCGTCACGCGGACGTCGCGGAACTTGTACGTGCAAATAAGTAGGCGCTTTGAGATCCTCAACGGCCATCTTCCTTCTCTCTTTGCTATCACTCTTTTCTCCTTTCTCGCTCTCTCGCGCGCACGATCGCACGCTCTTCTTTCCATCTCTTCGGACTCGATATACATATCTACGGGTCGTTGATATCGTTAGCCTCATGTTTTCTCGGATAACGTAAGTGCCTGCGTATATGCATATACATGTATATGCGCGCGCGCGTATATGTAATAGCTTTCTCGATCATTTGCCACGTACTTTGCGACGTGATGTTGCATCTCGAGGAAGAGACACGATCGATGTCGACGAGAACGGCGATAATAATTATCGATAGATGTGATCGAGGGCATCTTCCGCCGTTCCATTCTTATGGAATTGAAATGGTTGAGTTGAATGAGAGTACCTCTACGTACGTATACATTTTATTCGATTTATTCGAGTAAAACTGTTGAAACGTGATGGGAGGGAGGGGGAGAGAGAGAGAGAGAGAGAGAGAGAGAGAGAGAGAGAGAGAGAAAGAGAAAGAGAGAGAGAGAGAGCAAGGATAAGAGAAGAGCCGTCTCTGGTGCTACGAATTATATCAACAAACTCGCTCGTACCAAAAAGCGTACGAGGTTTTAAACTTCTTCACGTTCTCGTGCAAATGCACCTGGCTGCAAGCTAGAAAATAGGATCGCATCCTATGTTTGTTTTTCCACGACGAAAACACGGGGCGCGTACGAGTGGATGTGATTTCGGGGAAACGCAAACTTTCAACGCAACTTTTCACTACAAAAAGTGCAACGAAAACGCGTGTTTTTATGCCGTTTTCGCATACATTTCAGTGCGTTAGGGGAAAGAAAAAAAAATCCAACCAGAGGCATAAAGGAAGACGAGAGATCGTGGAATTGCTCGCTCGGCAGAGTTTCACGATGTCACGAGCTAGTTTTGACATTCATAGAATAATAATTGAATTAGAATAACAATGGAAGTAGCAGAAACCTATATGCAAAACTGTTGGACGTTTTCAATGGAAACTGAGACCATTGAGAAAGCTGAAAGAGAGAGAAATCTACGAGTGGATCGAAAAGATCGAAAAGGAAAAGTTCGTTCACGAACCTATCCAAAGTTCAGCGTTGACGTATCGACTCGTTGTCTTTCGCTCTCCACCATTCGCTCCGACATATCTCAATTAATGCGGAGCGGAAACTTCTTTTTTCGTTTCGAATACAAGTTCTTAGAAATTCGTAATTAGAAATTTTTACAAGATCGCAAAAGGAAATAAACACGAGCGTATAGAGAGCATATGCATATCTATATATAAAGAAAGTGCGATCGAGCCGTAGCGATTCTCTTGCAACAGAGAGTAACTCGAGCTTTCGCGTATAACAAATAGTGCTTCGCAATATGAACGCGTCGCGATCTGTTGCCAGCAACGTAATATATTACGATAGAGATAATGCGATGCCGCAAATCCGATACCGGTACGACACACCGGTACGATACTCCATTGGAACGTTGCCGATGACAAACGATCGCGCGTAAATGTTGGCCGCTTAAATTTACTTGCGTCGAAAAATGAATTTTGATCGATTCGATTGATCGCGTGTCCGTTTACACGGTTAACCTAGTAAAAATACGATTTATCGAGCTTGATCGTGTTTGGTCGCTTCCGAGGAAACGAGGAAAGGAATGCGAGTTTGAGAACGGATAAAGACCAACGAGTCTTTAATGGATTTTCCATCTTTATGCATCCGCTTAGACATTTGACACGATTCCGTGACCTCTTAATGAATTCTATTTCTCTTTCTATTTTCTTATCGTTAATTTGCCAATCCTACAAACTAATCGTTTTTTTCGTTAAAAATTCTTCAGATATAAACGAACGAGTAGAAATGGATGATATATGATACGAAGATTAGAACGAAAGATTTAATGGTTTGCTCGGTGCACACCGGCAATGACTACATTAGCTTAATTAATTAACACGGACTAATAGTATACATCGATCGACCTAGAACCTATCTTATAATTTATAAAGAGTACCGACGTCGACGGACGGTGCAGTTGAAGTTTGCAAGTCGTTCTAGCCGTTTTTTAATCTTTCAATGAAAAAGAAACATGCCGAAACAAAAGGCAACCCTCTTTTTACATACAACTTTCAATAATGGCAGAACTAGGAAAAGAAAATTTGTAAAAGTAATGACTCGCGAGAAATCGAACTTCCTCGTAAAATATTCTATAATCGGATATACGAGTAACGCACAATGATAATTGTACACATATACACACATACACATACATACATACATACATACATACATACATACATACATACATACATACATACATACATATATATATATATATATATATTTCGCATTGGATAAAACTATTAAAGGGGATTCAAAGAAGATTAAGAGAGAATGTAATTTAGCTGAATTGTAAACTCTTTGAAAAAAAAAAAAAAAAAACGCGGCCAACAACGCGGAGAGGACGAAATAATCGTGATTTTCACCGTGATTGCCATCGTGGCTAAGCCGAGAGCCACGATACTATGAAGATCTTGGCGAAAGATGCACTTTGCGAGCTCGTAGAAATCGACGATGCGGATTCGCGGGAAGCGTCGCGTCGCGTCGCGACCAAGTAAACGACCTCCTCTCCTCTCGCTCGCTCGACACTCTGTGAGAGAGAAAGACAGACAGACAGATAGACAGACAGAGAGAGAAAGAGAGAGAGAGAGAGAGAGCGAGAGAGCGAGAGAGCGAGAGAGCGAGGGAGAGAGAGAGAAAGAAAGAGAAAGAGAAAGAGAAAGAGAGAGAGAGATAGCGAACTCTCATCTCGACCTTCGGCCATTTCATTCGGTATCACGACGACATTGCTGACGGAGACTCACCGATCTCTCTCGTGGGAAAAGCTCCGATCGTCGATCCTCCTTCCTCCTTTCTAGTCACGAGCGATAACCTCCTCCTCCTCCTCCTCCTCCTCCTCCTCCTCCTCCTTCTCCTCCTCTCTTTTACTTTTTTTCACAGAAAAATCCTCTCTAGCGGAGAAAAGAGTGGATGGCGTTTACGACTGGGCTCACGGTCAACCAAGAGAAAGAGCCTCCTCTCTGGCACGCACGGTCCTCCTCTTTTTAAGAGGATCCTGTATCCTCTAAGATCCCCCTGTATCTTCTTCGACGCTCCTACGTCGAGGAAAAGTGAGAAAAAGCGAGAAAGAGGGGTCGAGGGGTAGGGCAGGGATGGGGTGGAGGAGGGGGGAGGGGAAAGTAAAGAAACAGAAAGAGAGGCTCTTTTCTCCTCTCGAAGGAAAAAGCGTCCAACTATTTTTCTTTTCTCGGAAAACGCTCGTGCGAGCATATAATGTATATTATAGAGTATATCGCGAAGCGTCGTCTTACGACCGAGAGAAAAGAGAAGATGCGCGCGCAAACGAAGAAGCAAACGCGCGAGCGAAACGCGAACGGCACGTCGCACGCTTCTTTGCAATACACTGAATATATTTTGAGCTGTGCGCCTCTCTCCGTGGAGACTCGCCGCCTGGCGCTTTGCGCGCGCTCGCTTCCCCTTCGGCTTGGGCTCGGTCGACCTCGGTATTCTTCGGTCAGATCCGGTGACCAATCGCTCAGCTTCCCGGCCGGCTTCCCTCGGTTTGCCTCGTACACGTTCGGCTTGACGACGAGTGCAACGCGCGGCCTCGCTCGATCGGAGCTCGAGGAGCAGCGCAGAAGCGCAGCAGCGCATCAACGTACCCATATCTCGTCCTCTCCTATCGAGTCGCGCTACTCTCGACCGCTCTCGGCTGCTCTCGACCTTTCCAATCCTAACGAACCTATTTTTTTTTTTTATCCTCTCTTTCCTTTTCTCCCGACGTCGGCGATTTTTCTTCAGCTTTTGTAGCCCGATTGGGTTTTGACGAGACAAGGAGCTTCCTCTCCTTATTCAACCACGTACTCTCTTCTCGTAATCCTCGTCAATTTTTCACACCCACTTTCTCGAATATTCCGCGTATCTATTTATCATCGCTACGCTCGTTGCTATACTACAACCTTCCCGTTGAACGGACATCATGCACGGCTTGACAACAATAATCAAAGAAAAGTAAACCGGTCGGTTTAAAAGCGACCTCCTCGAGAAAAGAAGATGATCTTTATCCTTCGCGTCCGATCGTGTCTCCGCGATCGATAGCTATTTCATTACGCGAAGGAAATTGCAAAGGTTTCGCGTTTGTGCTGAGACAAAATTCCAAAATAACTTTGCGCGAACGAGAAACCTCGATTCGATTTGTTTCAATCCTACGTACTCTATATGTGCACCGTGCACCGTTACTATTAAAATATCTATTCTCCTACCGTTCTCTAATCACCCCTCGTTAGATCCTAAAAAAAAAAATAATCGTAGGTATCCAAAATTTTAAGGACATTCGCCGTTGGCGATCTTTATCGCTATCGTCAACGTATCCGTTAATACGTACCAGTACATACGGCCGATGTCGATATCATTTGATATCGTCGACAGAAGGCGTCCCCATTAGAGAATTCATTGTGGAACGTACACATTCGCGCGTATACATTATGCAAATTGATTCCATCGATTGCCCGCTTAACCCTACCTTACGCGGAAGCGTAAAACTTGTTGCATTAAACAATTTTTCATCGGATCGCTGATCAAATTGTCCAATTTACAAAGGGAAGTCTGCACTAGGAAAATCCGTTCGCATTGTCGAGTAGACGAAAAATTTGTAAAAGAAACGCACGTGATCGCGTCACTTAAGAAAAAAGAAAAACTTGTTCCAAACCAATACACCAGGATAGGGTTATTTAATCAAAGGTGTAAAAAGCTATTGCCGAGAAGAGCAGAAAATACGTCTAAAGGTATAGTGGCACGCACGCTCGAATAGCGCTCGTTTCTAGATAACATTTCTCTCGAAATCGACACAGTTTTTCCATCTTCGCGCGAACCTTTCCGATTGCACGATAAAATTAGTGGTAATTGCTTCGGGTTTATAGTCGATTAACGATCAACATAATTATCTTGAAAGGTTTGCACGTAGAAGCAATCCCGACGATAAGTACGGTGAATAGGCATACGGACGATAACGCCCACCGGTTACGTGCGTCAGCACGATTTTTACGAAAGATCCTTAATATTCGTACGGGCGCAATTAAATTCATTCGGAGTATCCTACGGTTTCGTTATAGACGTATTCGAAATGTTTGCATTTGTTTTTCTTCTTTCCATAGGATGCGCGATTATAACCGCTTTACCAAAGGAGACGCATTTACATACGAGTTAGGGAAGATGGCGCGACTCAATGGATCGGATCAAAATGAATGCGCAGTCGATGGCGCAGTTTTCTTTCTTTCTTTCTTTCTTTCTTTCTTTCTTTCTTTCTTTCTTTCCTTTCTTCCTTCCTTCGTCGTCCAATTTCGCTAAACGTATATGTTACGCGTATGTCGCCTTCTTAGATCGCACACCCAACGCGCTGATCATTATAAACAACGTTTCTCTTTTTCCTTGCCACTCGTTACGCTCGATCCTGCTGCGATCCCACCGTTACATTCCGTCGCATAGCGCGAAAAAATAAAAGAGAGATGATACGGCGCGATAGAAGAAAAGTGCAATTCGCAACGAGATAGATGATATCCATGGAGCGTAGCACGGTGGCCAGAAGGTGCCCATTAGGGCGTGTTGGACGACGTTGGACGGCGCAAAGGAGAAAGACAGTACGATCCTTATCGCAACCCAGACGGTTCAGCAAAAGAAAGCATCGCGAGAGAGTAGGGGGATGTTGTTGGCGCGATTGCTTCGTGGGACGATGATGAGCGTGCAAAGTCAACCCGTACGCAATTACCTGGCTGTTAATGTGCGGTTGTCGTTCCTACGATTAGCGATCTTCTCTCTCTCTCTCTCTCCCCCCTCTCTCTCTTTCTCGCTCTCTCTCTCTCTCTCTCTCTTTCTCTCTCTCTCTCTCTCACGGAGGATGATGCTTGCCTTCTCACCCTGTCGCAAATCGATGCGCAATTGTGTAACTGGACGCAACATTCTCCCGACTAGTTGATAAAGAGAGAAAAACGAATTAAGTAAAGGAAGAGAAAACGAAAGAAAAACGAAGAAGAGAGGCGATTTACTTTTATTGAAAAATGGAATGAGTGTTGTCGCATATCTCGAAAGGAATACGCAGATATATATATATAGATATTTACAGTCGTGAGATCGATCGTAAGGGAAAGGCGATCAGTACTGCAAAGATCTCTTCGTTTGTATATCTTCCAGGATCGTTCGTAGCTCCTCGTCCTCGAGACGTCCTTCGAGACTGGGAATCAAGGCTTTGGCTTCCTCCGGAGTTTCCGGGCATAAGTTTGCCAATGAGGCGAGTTCGAACTTATGCAATTTTTTTTGCATCAATAAGCTGCAACGTAATTAATCGATATGGCTTTAATAAACACGATGTAGACACGGCGTAAGCACCCGTGTAAATGCTGGTGAAAATACGTTAAGAGGACGTTAAACTCGACTCTTTCAAAGTTTGAATTAAAAGTCGTCGAGGAGAGTATTACCTTCGGACCGCTGCGATGGTTTCTTTATTTTTAAATCTTCCAAATCGATTAGTATACGTTAAACTCTTCATAAAGACTTCCGAAAATTCTTGTTCCTCTTCCGCGGACTCGTTTTGAGCTTTCCTATGTTCCAGCAGCATGTATACTTCGGATATTAACAGCGTTTCCGCGTTCTCGAATTCTATAAAAAAAAAAAAAAAAAAAAAAAAAAAAAAAAAAAAAACAAAAAAAAAGAGAAAAAAAAAGAAAAAAAAAAACAAACAAAAATTATTTTAATCCAGCAAATAAGATAACGGTGAATCTTGGGCGAGCAAGTATCGTAACGACGAGTAAACACGTTTACGATATTAATGTTATAGAAAATTGTTTGTTATAGGAATTACAAATAATACGGCTCCTTCTTGCAGATTCTACAGATATCTCGATGCGCCATATTATCTCTCTTTAATGTTACAACTTAAATTTAGCCTGACTAATGGACACGGCGATAAAAAATGTACGAAAAAAGACTTACGCGTATTTAGTATCGTCTGATACACGTTATCGTGCCATTAGAAATCATTAATTTGGTTTATTTATATATCCTTCGTCCGCCAAGAAATCATATATTTTACGCGTTTTATTAACATCGATTTTAAGAAGAACGCGAGCTTGTGCCAAACGCAGAGAACCACATTTTTTATTTTCCGTAATTAATATATGTTTGTAATCCAAATAGCTCGCCGGTACCACCCTTGTCACGGAACACAATAGCTTTTCGTCGCTGGTAAGCCTTTCATAGCCTGGCAGGCCGTTAATTGCGAGAGGCGGGGCCGCTCTTCTCTGCGGTATATTATGTCCCATCGATATATTAGAATTCGCAACGTTATCCGGTAATACGCTCTTCCAACTATATTCTGGATTATTTAAATATTGCTTTCTATCTCTCTCATTCTCCTGGCGTAGCTTCGATAATTTTTGAAATATCGAAACACTATGAAAACATCTTATACCGTTGATACGAAAGTCGACGAGTTTATTGATATAATTTTTAAGTTCGCCAACGCGATGAAGCCCTTCCATAAGATAATCGAAATCCATTCCCCCCGTGAGTTGCATGAAAATTAACAGTCTCTCTGCAAGAGTACGCGTTATCGTACATTCGTACCTCTGCAACCAAGATATCGTTCTCCTTATCGCTATTAATCCGTGATCTCGTATGATCTTCCTTCGTCTCTTACGTTCCTTCAATCTATTGTTGTAAGCCTCAACGATAGCTACTTGCAAAGACCTTCCCAATTCGTTGTCCGAATCGTCCGAATCAAATTGATCGTAATTTAAATCGGATACGAGTAGTTCCGCGTGATTATCAAAGTTCACTTCGAAGTCGGACCTCGCGGCATTATATCCGGCTAACATTCTACAATTAAGGGTATCCGTGGCAAATCTAGGTGGTTCCTCCAAATCGTGCAATTTGTAATAATACGGTATAGGCTCGGAAGCAAATAAACTGCCTCTAGTTTCATTAATCTTTGGCAATCCGGGCAGGGTCTGATTATCTACGTAGTTCTCCAAGTAATGCGCCTTACATTCCTCCATAGACTTGCCGTCTATTCTTTTGGACACGTCAACCCAATTACCAAAGCCGCATTCTTGAACAACATTTAATAATTCCAACTCTTGCTTCGCCGTCCAACCGCTACCATCTACCAGTTCGAACTCATTCTTGGCAATAACGTAATCGTGATAGTTCCTGTGTTCACCCATTTCCCATCCCCTGGAGAAACATGAAGGACACAACTCCACATTGACGCAGGCCGCACACCTCACGTAAGGCTCTCTCAGATTGGTTTTGCACGCGCAACAGATTGGATCTGAAGTAAGGATTTCGTCCTTCACGACTGACACCTCGACGAGTTCTATGTCATGGCCAATATTCTCTGTTCTATTCGACGGGCAGTCTGAAAGAGGAAAATGTATAACCTTACTTTAGACCTTTCATGTTGACGCGTACACGCTCTCGCATATTTATTTATTATTAGTCGTTATTGAAACTTTTTCTAGTATCGCGATATTCATTTACGACGCCTTCATTTTCTATCTAAAGAGGTTATGATCGCTCGATTTAATTCTCCTCCAGAAAAAAAATCAACGAGTACGTACCTTTAGGGAACTGCAAATCCGCCGCATCTTCCTCCGTCATATCCGTTAGATTTGGATTGGCCATATTATATTGTTAAATCGTATGCTTTATCGAAAATAGAAAACAAAACGGCTGTCCACTTCGATTTCGTGTCGTAACAAATGCGAAACGTATGTTTTTCGTTGGAAAGCCGGTGGCGCTTTGTGGGACAATGCCAGATGGCGCTGCAAAATACTCTTCAGAGATACGGAAGATCGATATTAGCGTTACGATTTCGATCCCTCGGTAATGCAGATTATCTCGTATTAAAAATGTACATCGAGAAAATTCAAAATTACGAAAAGTTCTCCGTTATTAGTTTCCCCTTTATTTCTCATTTCGATCTCATTCAAGAATACGCGAGGACTTTTATTTTCTTATATATCGTTGCCAATATCGATATATAACGATTCCCAGATGATTATTAATAATTGATATTTTCTTTAACGACGCGAAAATCCGGAAAACGGATAGTACACGATCTCTCTCTCTCTCTCTCCCTTTCTCTCTCTCTCTCTCTCTCTCTCTCTCTCTCTCTCTCTCTCTCTCTCTCTCTCTCTCTCTCTCTCTCTCTCTCTCTCTCTCTCTCTCTCTCTCTCTCTCTCTTCTAGTATTCCTCGTACGGGACGTGCTCGTGAAAAAGGAAAAAAGAAGAAGGAAGAAAAAAGGAAAAAACCTTGAATGGTGGAAAATGCAATGGGAGCATGGTGAGGATAATGAAAGGATAAATAATGTAAATCCGTCCAAGTACTTAATTATGCGTATATTGCGTATGTTAATCGTTTGATTATCTAAGCGTTAAATTGTCACGAAATATTTCTTGTTTCATTCGCAAACACGGCATTCTCATTTTATTGCTTCATTATCTAACACACTCAACTCAATTTCAATTTTTCAATTTTAATACGCGTATTCGATAATAATTCGCAAGAAAATGTTATTAGGACAAAAATAATCTTCGGTCATTGTTTTAACGGCCTTTTCGTATATAATTTCATTGATTTTCGTTGAAATTATACGTGCGACAACTCATACATATATCAAACGAAGGCGCTTTAAAGAGGCATTGTTTATTCCGCGTTTCGAGGTAAGCGTTACTTGCAAGCCATTTAAGAAATAATTAACAGTGACCTTCGATGTTAAGAAATATTCGAATGCGCAGCTATAATTTGACGCGAAGGCGATCGTTCGAACGCGATTACCTGCGCGCACAAAGCGAATAACGAAAAGCTTCGATAAGTGGTTAAGCATAGAACCGGTTTGGTATTACTATGTCTTCCTATGAGACTAGCTGTGGCAGACGGAAAGAAAAAAATTAACGCCTTCCTTGCCGAGAATTTACGCCTCGCGCATTATGTTCCGGCGCACGGTTCTTATTGTATTTATTTCTACGTTGGGTAACGATAGACCACGAACTTTGTAAATTTTTTCGTTAGATCGATTTTGCATGATGGAGGAGAAAATAAGACGCGTTACGCCAAGTGCCGCGTTAATAAGTGATACGGCCTGGCCCCGCGGTCGAGAACGTAAAGAATTTCAAACACAGCGCTACCGTTATTCCAACGTATAATTCCTCGCTCAAAATCTTCCTCACAGGCGGTTCCGCCGATGCAACGGTCAAAGCGGTGCTTTTGATTGTCTTATTTAAAAATTCAAAAGATTATAGAAAAAATCATCCGATTATACGTACCAATTTCCCTCCGACATACCTACATATATATAGATGCCTACTTATTAAGAGATACCTAAATAAATGTGCTGCCAATAAATATAGCGCGGCCTTTACGCGAAGCGTCATGGAAAACAATGAAAGATCGCGGCCTTGCTCGTCGTCAAGGAATCCGTTCGTCTTCTTGCTTTTATCTTCGAAGATAAGAGTTTTTGAATCTAAGAGAGATTACGCGTTAAGATGCTTGTCAAAACGATTGACGGTCAGTGACCGATATCGCGAATTTCTCTACAATCTCCATCTTTCTCACATGTCGTTCCTTCGACGTTTTCACGGTAATATGTATATATGTATATACATATATGCATATACATATGCATATGCATATACATATACATATGTATATATATATATATATATGTATATAACCTAAATTCGTAGCAATTCAATCGTAGAAACAAGATGATAAAAAACGAGCCGAAGGCAACGACGCTTCGATACCACGACTTCGATGTTGGAGATGGCAACAGGAAGGACGATGTTCTCGATATAGCTCGCGCGTGCTTATACGATAGGGTTTACGAAGGGACTACCATGAGAGGGTAAGTTTTATTACGACTCAACGATTCTATTTATTACCCGTTATATACCCGACCTGACGAATCGTCTTTTTCGGCGCATAATTATTTCGGCGCATATTAATTAAAAGGAACGATCGCTAGTCGAGAGAATGGAGGTGAAAGAATGATTCCTTTCTAAGGGGTTATCGGACCTTTTACGGTTCATTTGTGACTCCAATTTATCTCATTAACATCGCCGCGGGTATTACTATATAACGGGACACTCACTAGCACCGAGTGCATCGAAATGATGCCGAGCTTCTCTCGTTACGAGCGCATCGAGAGGAGCTGCGTAGGCGTCGCGATACTACTCGATATGCGCGACTCGGCTTATATTTTTGATCGTTCATCGATGATCATCTTCTTGAAAGGAGGACGTGCGTGCGATAGGAAACCAACGATCGTATCGAATATTACCGATCAAGTACGATGCCAAGATTGCACTTTGACATTCACGAAGCGAACGGTGTTCAATTGGTTCCAATAACGATACGTCCGCAAGAAATGCTTACGACTTTTTTAAAACGTCTACACTGCCAAATTCGTGCTTAAACGCTTTTATCCTAACTTTCTTACGGCTTTGTAACGAAGCTTAAAGTTCGTTGCACCTAGAAGAGAAACGTCGTCAACGAGGAGAAAATGCTGTCACGGCTGTCGTCCAACATTATAAGAGCGTTTTAATAGTTCTTTCTTTCTTTTACGTCTTTTGTATCTCGTGTCCCCTCACGTGACTCGAATATACCTTCCTATGCATCGGCAGTAGAATGAGTTAAATTCTTACGTTCTTATTTATGGACGCATTCATTATGTTTATCGGCGATCGTAAGGATAGTACGAATGGCATAACCGATCGAAAATAAAATAAAATGATCTTTTTCGATCTTGAGGAGGAACTCAAAGTTGTTCTCCTTTTATCGAACATGTTATTACGGTCGAGGCAACGTAACACATCGTTATCGTAAAGGTGGAGTCTCCATTGATCAAAATAAAAATACTCGTCGTAGATGATCGCCGATGATTATCGTAGTCGAGCTATAAGTATAACGGGATAATCTGGATGAGTTTCCTTATCGTATCTATGTACGAGTTTATATCTAAGACTCTTTCTGGTTCAACTTGGCGCCTATAAAATCTAGCGCTATTTGTCATAAAAGAATCGACCTAGTTCGATCTATCCCTTTAGCCTCTATATAGGTTCTCGTAACAAGAACCGCAACAACTTTCCTAACTGATTGTAATCGGTTTTTCTGCCGTATGAACTTTGTTTTCTTCCTCCCATATGCAATTGAAACTAATTTAGCACTACTAATTCGCAGAGATTAACTGTTTCCTCTCAAACCGTCGCGTAGGTTAACTATTAAATTTATTTATTGCCCGATTTTGAACGGCTACTGGTCTGGCTTGAATCTCCGACGAAAATCCGAAAAAATATGAGCCCACAGAAAAACGATAGGGATACGATAAATATTTATGATGATAGAATTAATTAATAGACGATAGAAATATAATACATAATATTTACGTGTAACGCGTAACATTTGAATGACAAGACGAATTTATTTTTTAGAATACTAACGTATGTACGTTGCGCTTTATTCATATATACGTATACGTGCATGCGTATATATGTACACACGTATATACGCCCTAAATAAGTATTCCTGCCTAGTAAGATAATGACTCAGATAGGTGTGCGCCATCTTCAAACTAGTTGTGGACGAGTGCATAATCGCTATTTCGAGATATTTCATTTGATCTTTTGCTAATGCTAATTCTTCTCTTAATCTTAAAGGTCCGACAGCCCGTCGGCGCTTTTATTTATTCGTAACATGCTCACATTTAGAGAGAGAGAGAGAGAGAGAGAGAGAGAGAGAGAGAGAGAGAGAGAGAGAGAGAGAGAGAGAGAGAGAGAGAGAGAGAGAGAGCGAGAGCGTATAAAATGAATTCATCTAGAACGACCGGATAACTGTTACCTGTCTTTTATACAATGTACATTGTTTCTCTATAATTGTGCGATAGGTATTTTACTTATTCGTTAAAGGATCAATAAAGTTTCAACTTTTTCCAATTTCGCGATTACGCGCGAGTGTCATTCGATAATCCTTTGAGAAGAATCCAACGGAGATTTTTCTTTGTCAGAATCGACGTACTATTCGTCAGAGTTCATCGACCTCCTCGCAATTCCTAGAACCTTGTCGCATTTCATTTTTCATATTTTTCATACGAATTGTCGTGTGTGCGAATGGAAGAAAAAAAAAAAACGATGACACGAATGGATTCCTACTAAATTATCGACTTGACAGACCGAAGATGGATATGATATCTACATATGTCTATATAAAATGCCATCGATTTTGGTTACCTTGCAATCGATCAAGATGAGAACGACTCTAGAAAGAATCGGAGATGTAGATAAAACGTCACGGTTTCCTCGCAGGCAAGAAAAAATAAATGACTAAAATAATACAATGGCCATTAAGCGGTAATCGAGCAAATGGAAGCGATAATAGAGAGACAAAGGAAAAGGAAAAGAAGAAACTTTTATCGATAGTAATGCGCTGACATGAGTCGAAATAAATTAGAAATAGGAGATAATGAAATATGTCCGTTTGTCCTTAGTCATTCCGATCCTTAACGTTCAACCGATTTTGAGCGTTCTGTATCTTTTGCTACGAAGTTTCGACGTACAAGAAAAAAAAAATCGGGTGAAGCCCGATAGGGGATATTGGATCGTTGGACGTTTAAGATCTCGAAATGCGTTCTTGTTTCTTGCCTTTGAAATAGAAAATAAGTAAAATTGATGCGATTCGTCTTAAATATTGTTTCCTTTTTTCTTTTTTTATTCTTTTTTCTTAAACCTGAGTTAGAAACGACACGATCTGAATGATTTTCCTCTTAAGCAATCTTTCTATCGTAAAACCGCAAGGTCTTTGCAGATAAACCGTTGCGCGTCGTACTTCCTCCCGTCATACCTCCCTCCATCTCTCGCAATTAAGCAAACGTGTTTTTCGATAAATACTCACGCTCTTATACTAGTAGTCGATTATAAATATTCAAACGTTTGTCAATCGCCTTGATTTGACGTCAATTTATTGTTAATAATTTTTAATAATTAACCAATGTATTTGTTATTAATGAAAACTCGTAAAAAAGCAAATGCTTACTTTTGTTTTTGTTACGACTGACGCGCAGAAAATTACATAAACGTATCCGTACTTTCGGACAATTGGCGACATCCGCGAGGTCGGCATTATTACGCGAAACGCGGACGATAAGAAAGATTCGCGGCAAGAGCGTAGATCAGTCTTAGTTTTAAATGTAACCATAGTTACCCGGAACATTTAAGTGGAACACTTACGAAGCTGTTTCTAGGACAGTAGTTTTGAACTTTATACACAATGGACCTCCAAACTTACAACCCTATGTCAGTGGTGTTGTCTAAACTCCCTGAAACTCGGTCAAATTTACGCACGTTCAAAGCTTTTCTATTTATTCATTCGACATTAAAACGCGAGTATCGGTGGGCCACGACTTAAATAAAATCCTTTCCCTTTGTTAGGACGATTAAGGACGAACCAGCGATTATTTCTTATTTCGATCAGCAAGCAAGAAACATCTCTTTCTATGCAGATTACCATGAGTCACGATCGCTATTTGACCATCCTACAAATTTATTGTTAGTTTTTCATACTAAAACGAAGAATAAGAAAAGAGAAGGACGTTTCAGGGAGAAGCATTGACGTTTCTAGCGTCTAGTCATTCGATAGAGCCGTTCGACTCGTTAATCGCATATGGATAATTAATGAGACCCACCGAAGGATCTCTCTCTCTCTCTCTCTCTCTCTCTCTCTCTCTCTCTCTCTCTCTCTCTCTCTCTCCCTCTCCCCCCCCCTCTCTCTCTCTCTCTCTATGGATGGTCGTCAATCTATCCTGTAACGCAACCGGTCGAAACCAGTTTTCTCTCTTTTCTCGTAAAGCCTTCGAACGTTCGATCTTTGTTGGAGCTCGCGCTGCGACGTAGACTTTCTAGACTTTTATTAAATAATCATTCTTTGCCATCGGCTATAATCGTTGTATTTGTCATAAGTTTGGAAAAACTTTTAATATATTTTTTTTCTTCTAACTCAACAAATAGAAAACGATTTGGTTTTCGTTAAAGGTAACGTAAAAAGGTTTTCTAAATTAGGATTGCTTTATGGAGAACGCGATGAATCCGCATGAGTTTTAGCCATTCGAAGTCAATCCGAGTGAAACGTTTAACCGAACGAAATGGTCGGGTTTCGATTTAAGCGTACAAAGAATATATCGATAGAAAGGATATCGATATGCGCGAGAAGGATAGCAATACTGGATTAATACGTCTGGCGTAATTTTGATCGAGCGCGCCTTTTCGCGTCGAAAGCAACATGGAAAAGTGACGATGAGGACGGAGAAATAAGAGAAAAGGAGAGTCGTCGAAACTCCGTGGCGCTAGGAACGAGAGTGACTGAGAGAGAATCAGTGAGGTAGGGAGAGGGCGTTTAAATACGAGGAGAAACGCGCGCGGCCGTTCAGTCCGGCGCCACGCTCCAAACCGTTCCGCATATATATGCATATACTCGGACTCAAGCAAGATAAAGAGAGGAAAAGAGAAGAGAAAGAGAAGAGATCCATCCTTTCGTAGGATAACCTCGGAAGGAAGGGAGACCGGTGGATGGGAAAAATTTCTATCTAATCCAATGACATTATAAACAAAACAAAAAAATCAAGTACAAACTTTTTAGTGTGTGTTTATCATGTGCTAGTGAGAAAAGAGGATAGGCGAGCGAGCGAGCAAGTGAAGAAAACGAGAATTACAGAAAGATTTGAGAAAGAATTGAGACTGGGGCAGAGTAATAACTTCAACATGACAAACAGTATGAAGCAAACCGTTATTAAGTGAGTTTTAGATTTAACTGCAATATTTCTTCTCCTTTATCATGCGTAATCAAGAGAAACGTTTAGTTATTTCGTTAAGAACTTGGAAGAGAAGTGATAGCTGGCAGTAGGCTAAAAGATTCTACAGTTCAAATAAATATTGTTGTTTTACTCTCTAAGATTAGATCCAGTGTCTAACGAAATTGAATTCGATTCGATTAATAAATCGAAGAGGGTTATGACTAAAATGCGATAAAATTCATCAAATAAACGTTTAAATTAACAGATACAGGAATCATATTTTTTTCGATCGCGTAAACGAAGAAGCCGTAAGACGTCGTTTTTACTACAAGCGTGCAGCATGCGATTTTTACGCGATTTATACAGAGAGAGAGAGAGAGAGAGAGAGAGAGAGAGAGAGAGAGAGAGAGAGAAAGAGGGAGAGAGAGAGAGCAACGCGGGTTTCTCGATCGTAAGATGCAGCTTTCCCGTATCGAGTTTTATATTTCTTTTCTTCCCGGTTGATTTTTACGAGGGACCGTTCCCGCCTGTGTATAGTAGAAACCCGCGCGTACCGCTATTATCGGCTAGATAGGTCTACCGATACTTTACGTAACGCCGGCAAAAAGCCGCCGATCGGTCGATCGGTCAATCGGTGAAACCAGTCAAGTTCGATCGAGAATAAAAAGTATATCGCGGAAGATGAAAGTTTAACCAAGATTGTTGTTCTTTCAACGATTCGAATCTACAGAGTATCTTTTTTCTTTACAACTAATTCTATCATTTCAGTCTTTTTATCCTATCGTAACTTTTCCTATTTCTCGAGATATCGCAGAAACCTTGAAAAGAATAAAACGTGCAGCTCGAGGAATAATTATTATTCGAATAACCGTACAGCCACCATCGACGAGAAATCGAACTGTAAATTTCGAAACTAGAGACTCTGCTGGCCCTCGTCAAGCTTTACCTTATCGCTACTACATCGCAATTAGAAGATCTTATCTTCAATTTCGTTTGGCAACAATTATATCTCGAAAGAAATCGGCCTCACGTGGGTCTCCACGACGATCAAGATGATCGTGCATATGTCTGGACCATATTATCACGTCGCTTCGTTTAGAGATCTTGTTTTCTTTCACATAAATTATCTTGTCTTACGAATTCGAATGAATAAACGAGCGATAAAAGTAGAAATCTCGTGATTTCAATGCACGTCAGGATTCTGACGATAATAAAACACGTCGGCCAGGCATCGATGTTACGCTCGAGAACTTTTCTTTTATCCTTTGATTTAAAAAATACAATTATCGCTTTAATCTCGCCTTTAAGCTCGATTAAAATATACGAAAAAGTTGACTATTTCGTCGTATCATAGATCATTAATTCTCTTGGGACTACGACGAAAGAATGGATGGAAATTCTTTCAAAGAATATTAAAGCACGCGCGCGCACGCACGTGAACGTACACGTTGATCGATTCAATTATCGAGGTCTTACTAACAATAGAGCTGCATGTTAAACGCACTTTGCGCCAAAGTGGAACGAAATAAGACGATATGGTATAGCACGTAAAGATCGAAATTCAGTTAGCAAGTTACATTTGTCTTTCTCTTCGCGTATCATATATATATACATATATATATATATATATATATATATATATATATTACGGATTAATATATATATATATATATATATATATATATATATATATTACGGATAATAGATTCGCGATACGATCTTTAATCGTATTTCGTGCCTCGCAATATATCTAAAAAGTTATATAATAAAAGTACAATAAAAGGTATGAATGAAAATGAACGAATAAGAAGTTTGGATTTTTCAAAGATGTCGTTTAAACCTAAATTTAGATCATTACCTTTATCTAATTTTCGACGAAACAAAGCGCACGTATCGTTGAAAAGAAAATGACACTCGATGCTCGCTCGTAAACACTTGAAATTTCCAAAGCCTGCTAAAGGTCGAGTCGCGAGCGTAGTGAAAGTTCCACGATCCCGTTTATCCTCCAGACACTCATTGCCGTTCATGGTGCAAGTTTACAAATGTCTACCAAGTCGCAAAGCGTTATAACAATAAGCCGACAGAACGAGATTATTTCCTACGAAGCTATTAGACTTCGATATTCTTCGTGATAGTCTTGCATTAAAGTTTGATCTCGCCCGATGGAACGAAACCATTTTCTATAGCCGAAATAATCGGCGACATTTTCATAATATCGCCAACAATAATATTATCTTCAAAAGAGATGAATATAACGCTATAAGCCGTAAGCACGTTTAAATTCCTTTTCCAAGGTTCGCCGAGTTCTTCTTTTGTTTGAAAAGCAATTACGATGCATCTCGTAAAACAACAAACGATATACGTGACGAATATATGTCGAATACAATGATATTTTCTTTAAAAACTACTTTCCTTCGATTAATCTATTACATAAAGATTTTCATGCTGCACCGATAAACGTAAGTACATCGTAGATACCGGCTAATCGTAAATCGAAATGAATATGTATATGGTAAAATCGTAATGGCACCCGTGCGTACCTATATCACGGATGCGAAAGGAAATCTGAAAATACCGTAAGCTTCGATGCGTTGAAAAAAAGAAAAAAGAAAAAAGAAAAAAAAACAGAAAGAGCCGAGGAAGACATAAAAGAACAAAATGTCCTCTCATATAAATTCCGCGATAACGAGCGGCCAACGAGCCGTTCGATGGATGATCTCGTATCTCGCGCAATTATCGAAATTGATTTATCTTCCCCGAGTAATTTCGGACGAGAGTGGATTCTCGTTTCAATCGACGTTGCAATAAATCGATTTGTTGCTAGACGAGATAGGACGCGTTTGCCGGCGAGAAAAACGAGAAGGTAGTAATAGAAATTGACAAGTAAAGGATCACGCCGTTAATGGTTAAAAGGCACATTTTGCGATTAACTTATGGTTACTTTTGAATCGCGCTGAGATAAATCTCATGCCGCGGGATTCGTTTAATCGTACCTCTCTATCGTACGGGTCATACCCACTCGAATTAATTACCGGTGGCTCCTCGTAACGACGTTACGACGTTACGACGTTACGACGTTACGACGTTACGACGTTACGGAGTTACGGAGTTACGGCGTTACGACGTTACGGCGTTACGACGTTACGACGTTATGCATATCGTTTAACAGCAATTACAACGAACGTAGTCATACGCGATATTCCGAATATTATCCATTAGATAAATATTACATAGTAGTTATCTTTAAATTAAATAGGGTACGAAAAATCAGTTGGCTCGGAAAAACGCATTATTTCCATTTATACATTTGATTAGTAATTATGTATGATGCAACTAAGGATATTCTATCCACGTGATAGGATCGTTGGAGCGTTAGCAAGGAAACGTGCTTTTGTCCTCGAGCTCGGTTAGGAGTACTCGCGTGTCCTACGTATATTTCTTGCGAAACCTCACAATATCGTGGTTCCGCAAGAGAAGGTGCTAGAAAAGAGCTACGCAGACGTTGCATTCGATAATTTCCGCGATATCGCATCGCCTTGTCGGGGTTGCATAATCTCATGTTTGCTAGGTGCACATTGATGCGTATATATATATATATATATATATATATATATATACATATATATATATACATGTATATATATTATATGTATATATATATATATATATATATATATATATATATATGTGCATGTACATATATCGAGAAGGAAAGAAGGAAGAAGCGGAGGAGGAAGTAAGAGAAAAATAAGCGGAAGCTTCGTGCGTTATTATATCGGACGAAAAGAAAAGCACGCGAGACACGATTTTGTATAAGAGCCACTCTCCTCGAGTATTACTTTTCCTCTTGTTCACAAGTCTTTGCACTTGTAAAAGAAGATAACTCATAGGTACGACGAATAAAAGATGGTTCCGATAATAGTAATGAAATTATAATCGTTTTTAAATAATTATTCAAGATACGAGTTGCCATATCTCTAACATCTCGACGACCATTGGCAGACACGCCTTTGCGATTATTCTTGCTCAAGGGAACGTTACGCAAGTCGATTTCAAAAATATTTTCTTTGGCAGCGTAGCTAATAAAGCGAACGATCAGTGTATCGCGACATCTCTCACTCTTATCATCTTCGTACGATAAATCTGACGGTGGCCATATCGGCTACGAGTTTATTCGTTTCCTCGTATTACGAGCCCTCACTATTCTCTTTTTCTCAGATTCATGTTAACAATCCGTTTCTACATTTTCGAGCTTCCCAAGAGATCGTGCACGATCGGTTCAATAGGGACGAATATTCTCTCCTTATCGGTTCTTTTCTTTCATGATTCCATAAGCAGAGTCTTACTTTCTACAGGAAACGACATTTCCGCCTGTCGAGAAGCAAGCATATACGATCCTGTATTTTGCGAACCAATCAATGTAAGATACATAACGTCGTTTATTTACGTCGATTAAAAGTATGCCATCGTTTGTAAGTAAGTACGTATTTCAAAGAGATACCTTGAAATTTTGTATGCTTATAACAGACTCGATCGCGCGCGCACTCGTGTGTGTGTGTGTGCGCGCGCACGCGCGTGCGCGCGTGTGTATGTGTGTTTCCCGTCGATTCGTACGTATACCTGTAGATGTATCGAATAGAACGGTTGGCTTCCTCTCCATACAAAATTACTGAACGTACGCTGATATTTATAAACATATATCGTTCTAGAATAAGACCGAGAAGGGATAGCATGAGACACATATTGTAAGAGAAATTTGACCGAATGGAGAGGGAACTACTATTATACGCCGTTTCTCTCCGCAGGTATATACATACCTCAACTTTTAGATTCGCGAAGCAGCCGAGAACGAATTCGTATTCCGCGCACCTTTCGAATCGTTTGTACTCGAATCGCATTTGCCTCTCGTCGAGTAACTGGCCTAGAGTTCGGAATAAATTTCGAGCCACGAGGTCTCTTGCCTTTCTTACGTAGCTTATACCTTGCATTCTATGTTGAATCGAAGGAAAAGCGAGTCAAAGGAAAAATTTCATTTGAAAATCGTGAAAAAAGTCACGTCGGGACGAAATATTATCGACCTTGATAGCAATTGGCAAATTGCGGGAGAACATGATTTAATAAATTGCCATATAGAATTCAAGTGAGCAAATTAATTCCATTTAAAAGAGTCTTCCATAATCTTGTAATTTGCGGAAATGAAAAAATCTACTATTATCAATTACCCACTGTATGTCGCGTAAGAAACTATAAAAGAGATTTAGAGAAGAAGGAAAAGGTAAAAGATGAGAATCAAGAAGAGGAAGACGAAAGATTTCGCTGAAGGACATTGTTTGAAGATGAAGAAAAAGAAGGAAATGAAACGAAACGAAACGAAACGAAACGAAACGAAACGAAATATGAAAGTACCGTCCGAAGGTAGTATGTTCGACCAAGATGATAACACTCGTTCTTTTTCGGATTAACATATATACTTTTTTAGCGTATATACTCGATGTGCTGACGCGGTCGGTTGGTCGGTCGGTTCGTCGTTCTTTGTTTGTTTCTTTTTTTGATGAAAAGTATGTTAAACGATCGACCGTTCGATTCGAGACGCTACCAGTCGAGTCGTTCTATCAAAAGGTTACCGTCTCGACGTCGAACGAGACTCGATTACAAACACAATATATATATATATATATATATATATATATATATAGCAACGATATAAAGGCAACGATATATACCAACAATAGCTTTCTATTGCGAGGCTGATACATATAGATATTATATCTAAGATCGAAGAGTTTGGGATCGATATTTATCGAGATTCAGGATCAATTTAACCGTTAGCTAATTTATTATGCACGCTCACATTATATCTAGCCGCGTTAAAATCGTTATAAATTCATAATTATCGGTATTCGTTTCTCGTTGGATCGATCTCGTTTGCGATTTCATGAGCGTAGACTCGATTGACTGATCACTGGACCGACAAATTCGAGATCGAACGCGAACCTAATTTTGATATTCTGGCAAAACTGATGCGACAACCGTATCTTCGTCGATGAAGCTCGTTCCCCGTAAAACGATGAAAAATTTCAAATCATTATCTAATGTAATCTTTTATGGAAATGTGACTGTTCGTTTATCGAGCATGGTGAAGAATTTATGATGAAAGAGAAGAAATTGTTTTTAATTATAATTTGAAGGATAGGCCTTACAATTTTCCTTCTTCTAATTCCTACACATATTCTACACAAATATATGTAAACTTATACACGCCGAGGACGAGAAACCTGTTGCATTCTTATGATTTTTACGATTCTTACGACGTTTTTACGACTATTACAAATCGATGTCGATCAAGCGTCAAAAGAAATCTAATTGTAAGCTTTTCCCGTCGTCTTTCTTAAGCTTCCAGCGATCGGTAAATAAAGTAACACCGGGACTTTCTCGCAATTATTCAACCGTGGCGTGGCCGATATATCCGTACGAGCTCTCTCAAACGAACGTTGAATTAAACGCCGTTCAAGGCAATAACATTTCGATCATTATTACAACTCAATACCTATGATATTACCATAAACTCTAACGAAGCAGGCATTGTACCTAAATTATATATATCTTTATTATCCTTCGCCGCTAATATAATATTCCCTGTATACGTTGATAACGTTGTATACTATGATAACGTATACTCTTGGAATCATCAATGTTCGCCCGTATACTTGCTTTTGCAATGCAATAAAAAATATATACACAGGTATAGGACGTACATATGTGCGTCCGAAATCTCGTGGCATTGTGCAACGCATCAAACAGGTCATTACACTTGGTTTCATCGTCCCGTAGATGAAACTCTGTTGCGTTGTTCGGCATTTGCCCAAGTAGTACCTACACCTACAAGATATTATATCTTTAAGTTATTCAAGTAGGATATGTATATTCATATGCGTGCATGACACGAATCACTTAACGGCCATTTCAGGCCATAAACTGACCTGAAAGCTTGGATACAACAACCTTGGATACAACAAGATGCATTTTCGAAAGGAGAATCATTTCGATTGTTCGAAAGAATTCTCCTTATTTTGTTTTTACTTATTCTCCATTTACAATGTTTCACTTGCGCCGTTACAATATTATTAATTATTATTATCGCATATTAATTATTATAATGAAACTTTTTCTCAGAAAGAGAAATCGAAAGTGCCATCGACAAATATAGAGAAATATTCTCGGCTTAATGTTAAGGTGTTCCTATACTCCCTTTTCACTATCGCGAAATGACTAGCCCATACGTCGGCGATAACGATACAAAAGAACGTGCGAAGCGATTGCGATATTCCAACTGAATAAGTACTTATGAGCTTTATCGCAATTACCTCGAGCGCGGTAAAAGGACGAATTTTCCCCTGCGTTTAATTCCCGCGCCGAAGATATTTCTCGGTGCGTTCCTTAACGCCGATTTATTATTCTTCGACTATTTCGAACGACACATGGTTCGTCTTTATCGTTTTGAATACATACAAATACACACACACACACACGTGTGCGCGCGCACACACACACACACATGTATATACATACATACACGTATATGCGCGCGTGTGTGTGTGTATCGGACTCGCTTTCAAGTCCTTCGATCGATCTCGTCGATAAAATTGGCAAATCGCAAAAACCATCCTTTCTTCTTTTTCTAATCCGATAGAGACACGCTTAATCGAACTCTAACGAAAAACATTATCGGATACCAGTCGCTTGCGACAAGAAATTATTCAATCGTAAAGAATGAACGGACGTTTGGGGAGTAAAAGGAAGAAATGTCCAAATCATTTATCGTGTCAGTTTTCTTTCGTTTACATAACGACGAACAGTTTGAATAGGAAGAAATTTCAATCACGACCAAGACAATTCATAATTTTACTAGATCGATAAGAATAGTAAATTACGATTCATTGCAATTCCGAACCTCCTCGTACACTTCTATTACCAAATGAATTGTCATAAAACAAATGTATATATGATAAATGTCCATAGGAAACGTATGAATGGATTGTTTTTTACCTTCGTCTGCGTTTCCAGAAACCCAACATGGTGGAAGAGACGATCGGCTTTGGAACGTGGATTAACGGTAATCGCAGTGTCCGGTGTCCTCTTATGCATCGCCCTGGCCGTTGCGCTCGGTGTATTGGCCGCGAATGCAGCATCTTGCGAGCAATCGTCGAACGGTAAGATATGTTATTTGGTATCTTTTTCTACAATGCGCTTCTCCATTACACGCCCGATTACCGAATCCGATTCTCAATTAATAATAATTAAGCTCTTGATAAATATTGTTGAAAGAATTGTCTATGTGATTACAAATCGTGTTGTTCATTCGGCGCAACGGAGAACGGAATGGATTGCGTGCGATCGAATGATTGAAAAATAAATAAAGAAGAAAGAAAAAAAGAAAGAGAGAAAGAGAGAAAGAAGAAAAGAAAGAAAGAAAAAAAAAGAAAAAAAAAAGAGAGAAATATATTAATTCCATTCTGCTGATTCTGACGCATATCAGTATATTTTTGGAATCGTCGATTACAGGAATCGCGTCAGAATCAATAGTGTTTTGAAAGTTAGTCACTAACCACGGTCGGTGTAATCGCGTAAAACTATAAAATACATAAGCATCGAAGGCGATAACGCAGTAGAGTGTTTTAAAATATTTGAGTTAATTTACATTAACATCCGTAGAACGTGATATTTTTGGTCGTTCGACGTTTCCTACGACATCGAAAAGATTTCGAAAAATTGAAGAAAAGAGAAAAAGAGACGAAAGAAAAAGTTTCGATGCTCCTAATGAATCATTACGTTGGATAAAATCGCGAAACGACTAGAGCATTTGATTTTGATTTGGCATCGTAAAAGTACAAGAACAAGCATACAGGTATAATATTATATGAAGGACGAAGCGTGTCTATTAACTGCGTTCGCTTTTATTAACGCAATTATTCTACGATAGTCAACAAGGATGGAGGAATAGATCGCAACGATATCTCTTTCATTTGAGTTCGTTGATCTTGCTTTGTTTATCGCTCATTTTGTCACTTGTAAAACCGTTCGATAATCTATGTTGAACGCAATTATTTCATATCGATTAGGCGTTGAATTGGCATTAAATAGAGATCAATCGCGATTTCTTCGTCTTTCGCGAGAGCGTAGCTAGATAGCACGTTCACCATTAAGTACAATAAGTTCCGATGCAAGAAATTTAGAAAGAAAAAGAAATTTATCAACAAGCGTTATCTCTTTTCGCAAATGTATATTCTCTCGCTTTAACAATTAAATACGCGCAACGCGTTCACGCTTAGTTCACAGTTCCATTGGCTTCGAAAAGCTTCGCCGCGTCGCGCCGAATATTTATCTTTGAAGCTAAGAAAGTGAAGAATTGAAATCATTCTGCTTTGTATCGCCTAGTTGAATCCATCAACGAGATGTCGATAGAGAAACATTGGGAAACATTAATACATCATTGCAATACATACTTTACTATTTTTCGTTTCTATTCCCGATCGTTCACGTTTATAGAGATGGGAATAACTTTAGAATAGCTTTGCAGTAATATCATGTAATGTTGCATATAATTTTTTGCACTCGCCAATCCGCATCTGCACGTACAACATCTGCACGCGCCATAAGTTGCCGTTAATTCAGAGCAACTACCGTCCACAGCGGAAGCTCTAAAAGTAATCAAAGATACCGCCGTCACCACCACCATCGATCGTCAACCATCGGAGAAAGAAAACATATGCTTCTCTCCAGGATGCGTTCACACGGGTAAGTTTTGATAAAGATGTAAAAGAAAGATTTTTTTCATTAAAAAAAGAATGCGTGATCGCATTGACTCCCCTAAACGTTTATAAATAAAGCGTCCAAAGTATTGGAGAACATGGATCCCGATGTCGAACCCTGCGACGACTTTTACAAGTTCGCCTGCGGTGGTTTTCTCAAGTCAACCATCATTCCGGACGACAAAACTAGCGTAAATACATTTAGCGTTATCAGCGATAATCTTCAGCAACAACTTAGAACGAGTATCGAGGAGAAGAGTCCGTCGAATGAACCACGCCCGTTCACGTTGGCCAAGATTTTTTATAAAACTTGTATGAATAACAGTAAGTAATACGGCTCTTGTTACGAAATTTGTTTAAAAAATCATCCTGCCTATCCAAATTCGAAATATATCGTATCGTTTCTTTTTCTTTTTTCCTTTTAGAGGCTATCGAAGAGAAAGGTTTAGAACCGTTGCTTAATATTTTGCAAGTATTAGGCGGTTGGCCTGTACTAGAAGGTGACGCCTGGAAAGAAGAGAATTTCAATTGGAAGGACTCGGTATATAAATTCCGAACAAAGGGTTATTCTGTCGACTACTTCATAGACTTTAGCATTGGCGTTGACTTGAAGAACAGCACGATACGTATTATCGACGTAAGTCGTACAATTAATTCTATCCTAGTTTGATCCTAGTTTGATCAAGCAACAACTAACATTCTAACGTTCATATGTTTGCTTGCAGCTGGATCAAGCGTCGCTCGGTTTGTCACGTGAGTACTTATCCAAGGGCTTCACTGATAAAATCGTCCAAGCTTATTACAGTTACATGGTCGATATAGCTGTAATTCTTGGAGCCGACAAGAATAGAGCCAAAACGGAACTCAGAGATTCTTTGGATTTCGAAATGAAACTCGCTAATGTAAGTTTTACGCGGTTCTTTCATTTTACGCTGCATATATCATTTTGATATTTATCCTTTTCCTTCGAACAGATATCGTTGCCAAATGAAAAACGACGTAACGCCACGTTATTATACAATCCAATGACCATAAAGGAATTATCAAACAAATTTCCGAGCATACCATGGATGGAATATTTTAACACGCTATTAGCACCGACCATTCAGATTGAGGAAAACGAGGTGGTGATCGTCAGTGTGCCAAGCTATATAAAAAGTTTGGAACAACTTTTGAGTGAGACACCGAAAAGGGTACAAGCAAATTATGTCATGTGGAGGGCGGCTGCCGCATCGGTCAGCTATCTTACGGAGGACATCAGAAAGAGGCAGCTTCAATATTCGACGGCTTTAAGCGGTAAAACTGAGAGAGAGGCTAGATGGAAGGAGTGCGTCGACATAGTTTCCGCAAGTTTATCCATAAGCGTTGGCGCGATGTATGTTAGGAAATATTTCAAGGAGGACGCTAAGAAAAATGCTCTCGAAATGGTCGCCGACATTAGGGAAGAATTTACTAAGATTTTGAAGAAGGTAAAATAATATCGTAATAACTTCGAATGATAATAATAATAATAATAATACATTATTATTATTTCGCCGCGGACTCCTTTTAGGTCGATTGGATGGACGAAGAAACTAAAGAGAGCGCACTAGACAAAGCGGCATCGATGTCCAGTCACATTGCTTATCCTGACGAATTGTTGGACGACAAGAAGCTCGAGGAATTTTACGAGAAACTCGAACTAACCGAAGGGAATTATCTCGAGAGTATTTTAAACCTAACCCATTTTGGAATAGAATATTCTTTTAGCAGACTTAGAAAACCAGTTAACAAGAGTGACTGGAGAGCTCATGGGAAGCCAGCGATCGTAAATGCGTTTTATTCATCAATAGAAAACAGTATTCGTACGTTATTCTTATTGCCTTAAGGATCTCTCATTTATCACATTGAATAAAAGTCGCACGACCGATATAATCTTTTCAAACATATATGCAGAATTCCCAGCTGGCATTCTTCAAGGAGCTTTCTTTAACAATGATCGGCCACGATACATGAATTATGGTGCTATCGGATTTGTCATTGGTCACGAAATCACGCACGGTTTCGACGATCAGGGCAGACAATTCGATAAGGAAGGAAATCTCGTTGATTGGTGGGCGCCAGAGACCAAAGAAAATTACCTGGAAAGAGCAGAGTGCATCGTTCAACAATATGGAAATTACACTGTCGAGGAAGTCGGTTTGAAAGTAAGAAAATTTCTCCCTCTCACGTGTTATTCATCGAGGCCTTATTCAGACCTTATTGTTTCATTCTTCTGCCGAGCCTGCTATCGCATTAACGTGCTCTCTTGCTTATAGTTAAATGGGATTAATACGCAAGGTGAGAATATCGCGGACAATGGTGGCATCAAGGAAGCCTACTTTGCATACAAAGAATGGGTTAAGCGAAATCATCCTGAACAGAAATTACCAGGACTTTTCTATACGCCCGAACAAATGTTTTGGATAAGCGCTGCCAATACTTGGTGCAGCAAATATCGGCCCGAGACGATGAAGCTTCGTATCACAACGGGATTCCATAGTCCTGGCGAATTCCGTGTTTTGGGTCCGTTTTCGAATATGGATGAATTTTCGAAAGACTTCAATTGCCCGGTTGGTTCCAAGATGAATCCCGAAAAGAAATGTTCTGTTTGGTAGACCGCGTCGATCGACAAATACCTTATCTTATTATCTTAGTCACAATGAATCCAACAACAAACGACGTGTTTTCGATGTACATGCGTAGTTATCTATGGTACATCGTTGATTTAGCAGACCTCCAATATACGTCCTTAAAGGACGCGAAGGTCCGCTTTAAAGATGCTTTATACCAATAACGACGAAGATGTTTCGTAAAGTCTTAATTTTTTTTTTTTTTTTAACGTGATTAAACGTCTAAACTTGAAAATGAATATATAAGATTATCTATTGGTGTTTCTGGCAATGGTCAAATGATTTCTAATTGATTAGATTATAATCGATTAGAATTTTATGTGTTTATAGATAAATCTGGTGTTTCAAACGCTACATTTGCCAACGACTATTGCCTTTTTATATATCAGAAAAAAAAAGAAAAATGAAAAAAAAGAAAAAAAAGAAAAAAAGAAAAAAAAAAGAAAAGAAAAACTATATCTCGTTTATGCTACGTGTTATGTAAATAAAAGTGAATGGTAGATATCGTCTAGCTACAAGCACCGTTAATGATTATTTTTTCGTTAAATTTTACATTTACACATAAATGACGAAGCAATTGTTGCGCACGCGCGCGCGGTAGGTTGTATTAAATTTTCTATCGTTAGTTTATCGTTAATAATCTTCATTAATCTTCATTATCCAATATTAATAAGGGAATATATGTATTGGAATGAAATATGGTTTTACTTTGTAACAATTTATGAAAATCGATATATCATTTTTATAGGATTAACTTCCTTTGATATTAGAGAGTAACGCGAGACTGTTAAAGTTTCTGCTGAGAAAAAAATGTAAGATTAATTTTCTTAAAGATATTCCTTCGTATTAGTCAAACAACGACAATACGTTCCGTTGGTACTTTCCTTTTCAATGGTAACTAAGCTCATTAGAGAATCATACGATTGTTAACTATAGTTACCGTCTCAAAGTACTTAGACTATCTAGTATTAATCATAGTTATATCGCACAACCAATAAGAAAAATATATGTCCTTGGTTTTTATATTATCACACTATTTTTGTATATATGTCTGTGGATTAGCATTTATTTTTTATCCTTCAATTTTCTTTTTACGACATATCTATAGCACCGCAATGTAGCATTTTAATAGTTAGATATTCAATAATTATATTTATTATAACGATGTATTATTTTCTTTTACTATTCAAATAGACAAGTATACGTATGCATATGTTGAATATAAACATTTAAATATGAGGGCGTAAAAAGGAAGAAAAAAAAGGAAGAATAAAAAAAAGAAATAAAAATAAAAAATTAACAAAAAGAAAGACCCGCAGATGACCGAGTGAATACAATTAAGTCTCCTATTAATTTCATAAACAGATTCATAAACAGATACTCCATGAGAAGATCTAATTACTTAACAATACAATGTGCAATAAATTAAAAGTACATTGTAAGCAAACTCACTTGGAATTAAATTGGACAATGAATAAGAGGGTAGGTATCTCAAATGTATCTCCTGCTACATTACAAAATGCCAATATAATTGGGCTGTTAAATGATCTTTAATTATATGCATAGCAATGGTCAAGACCCGTGTGTACATATTCTCTATTTAAAATCAATTTTAAGTGTAAAACAGTTAAAAGAAAAAAAAAAGAAAAGAAAGAAAAACATGATGTTTTCAGAAAAAATAACTTGAAAAATATTTGCGAATTGAAAAAGATCCGTGATAAGCGTCTGTGTAAAATAAAGAAGGAACAACATAATTTTTTACCTTATTAAACTTCAATTTGTAAGATTACAAATTAATTTCACTATGTGTTATATCATTTGAAGATATCGAATGTAAAAGTGGAAAATACGATATACCATAAAAATATTTACTACTCCTGTTCTTGGGCCTCACAACTTGGCACGCCCATTAAGTCCAGCGTTTTGTTGTAAATATAGGTCATGTTTCTCTTATCGTTACATATCAAATTGAATTAATTATTTTGTTGCTGCGGTTTGGACCATTCTACGCTTAAAATAAGATGATCGTATCCATAACCGTCAAGAGTAGCAATTGCTTTGGCGGCCTCTGCTCTATATTTGAAATGGACATATGCGAATCCTTTGCATAAAGTAGTTTGTTTCTCCTTTGCTAAATACTGTTTTACAACTGTTCCAAAAGGTTTAACAAGTTCATCTAAATCTGCATCCGTAGTACTTTGGGACAAATTAGAAATACGAATGGCTGTGGTGTCATCCCTACGTTGCATTTGCATCGCATCGCCACGCTTATTGCCACCATCTCGCATACTCGGCGGTACATATTTACTTCCTTGTGGTTTCAATTCAGCTATTGCTGCACCAGGAACAGCTGGGTTGACAAGGGGCTTCTTATCATCCGGAACTTTTCCTAAAAATAATAATACTTATAGTTTGAAATCTATCCTTTTGGAATCTATAAAAGGTTCCTTTAAACATACGTACCACCGGCAAGTACGGTATCTTTGTATGGACACTTTGACGTCCAATGATCTCCGTTACAGTTACGACATTTAACAACACCTTTGTCGCCCATATTTTTTAATTTATCGAGAGTATCTTCTTCTACTTTATTTTCTTCTTCTTTACTAGATATAAACTGCATAAAGACATCTTCTGCACCAACCGTAGTAGCAGGATTGGGACCTGGCCTGTCGTCGGCAGAGTCTCCAAATTTGGCCCAATTCTTTCTTGCAGCTATAGTTTTTGATACTATACGACGTTCTATTTTATACGTACGCACAACTTTTACCTTCTTATTATCTTGATTATATTTGTATTCTGTAAGTATCTTAAATCCATTCTCATAAACCTCAGAAGGCGGAGGCAGTACTCCTCCTTCTTCTTCGACTTCATCCGCCCAACTGGACTTTATGTCAGATGCTACCGGCATTTCTACAATATACAAATTGTCATTATTATTCAAATATTATGTGCCAATGAACTATATTGTCAATATATACAAAAACATATACAACTGCCAGATGAAATTTCATTTACGCATTTAGGTTAGGTATCTCAAATATGTACGTATGCATGTATGAGGTTAGAAAATCATTATTCCGAAGTCTAGATAATATATAAAACTCTATTCTAATCTAAGTACGTAATAATTACGAGTAATAAATATTATTACAGGGAAATTGAAACTATGTTCAAGGTTGCAAGGAAAGTTTTATTCTTGCACAAGACGCGTACATATCGGAATACCGTGAGATTAGTCTATGAGAGATAAATGGAATGAATACTTGAAGAATTCATACGTAACCTTAGCGATTTGTTCTTGTAAATCGGTAAAAATCTATAATATGATTAACTTGAAATATAATTGAAGGATTGAGAAAGTCTGGACGGTATGTCAACCAGAAAATGTGATACTTATAAAAATGGTGGAACTTCCGCATGTAAAATGTCCAGTTATTAGAGCAGCGCCACTCGTAGCCAATCAAGAAACTATCGGTTAATGATGGCGACGTCTAGCGTCTTGTGTTGGTTATAAAGAAGATAATGTTTTTCGGAGCCGTATTCCGATCATACAAAAGAGAAGGTCCAATTTTATAAAACGTACAATCGTTATTTAACTGTGAAAGTACTCAAAAGAAGTCGCGATAATGGACCAAGCACCCGCAGGTAATTACAAACAGTATTAGGCTCGACGGAAAGTCAGGCCTGTGGCGCGCGATCTCGCACTTTCCAGCATAGAAGAAAGCACGATTTATACTTCGCTTTCGTATTAATCGAAAAATATTTATGATTAATCGTCTTAGCATTTTATTTGCTCAAAGCCGCAGATCGGTGTGTAATGTGTCACCGTTACGTGATATTAAATATCAGCAGTTCATAATTTTCAGGTTACAATGGGCACATTTTAAGAGAGGGGTCATATTTAAACAATATTCTTTTATATTTATAAATACGTTTCTTTTGTTTCTTTTTAATGGATCTTACACTAAGCATTAATCGATGTTTCTAATTGTTTTTCTTTTCGTATAACGCATAGATACAGAATTACGGAACATCATTGACAAACTGGCACAGTTTGTTGCCCGCAATGGACCCGAGTTCGAGCAGATGACCAAAAATAAGCAGAAGGACAACCCTAAGTTTGGTTTCCTGTTTGGCGGGGAGCACTTCAACTACTATCAGTACAAAGTGACTACAGAGCAAGCCAGTAAGTGGGATACAGCCCCTTAACAGCTACAACAATTGAGAAGCATAAAGGCCATGCTTTATTCAACGAACAAGGAATGACTTTGACAAAAAAATAGAATAAAATAAAGTAAAATAATAGATAATAGCAATAATAATAATAATAATAATAATAATAATAATAATAATAATAATAATAACAATAATAATAATAATAATAATAACAATAATAATAATAATAATAATAATAATAATAATAACAATAATAATAATAAAAGTAATAATAATAATAGTAATAATAATAATAATAATAATAATAATAATAATAATAATAATAATAATAATAATAATAATAATAATAATAATAATTATAATTATAATAAAAGAGATACGGGTGAAAGGAAATTTCTGAATTCATCGTACAAAAGTATTTATCACCAAATGTGAGAACTTCGTATCAAGATTTTGGGATTGCTATTTGTTAAGCAGAACGCTTTTGCTAAAGACATCTTGTATTCCTCGACAATGGTGATTTTGAGAAGACGTAGCTTTAAGATTCTTACTGGAGCTTATCTGATACAGAGTATATTGTCAGTGTATCACTTAAATCTATGTGGGACATATCCATTCCCCATAATATATCCTGTAAAACGCTAGTAATATAGAAATATAAAACAGGAAAAGAATATAGTGCTCCCAAAAGACTTACCGCATTTTCTGATATACTTCTCTAATAACTACCAAGAATTTTATTATGCACTGATAAAAGATAAGACAACAGAAATTGGACTATTTGTATACTTTTTCAATAACAATTGAAGAAATCAAACATCTTACAATAATCCACCGTCATTCGTTTACAGTTTTAAAGCAAAAAGGAATAAATCCAATGCAAAATGCAGACCCACGTTTAAACGTTTCGCAGCAGCAGCAAACAGCCGCTACCGCCACGCAGCCACTGAATAACGTCAATCTAACGTCTGGCCTAAATACTCAGAACAATGGATTAAATCCAGTGGTTGGAATAGGGCCCGTGGGAAATTCGGCTGGTACGGTGATACCAGGAGTACCTGGACAAATTGGAGGACCAACAAATACTGGACCACCAATTGGATCGGTACCATCTGGCATGGGAGGTGTAAACCCACCTATAGGTGGAGTGACACCAGCTGTTAACATCGGTGGCCCACCAGCATGGCTTCAAACAGAACTGGCCAACCTTCAGTCGCAACAGACGACTCTGCAGGAACAAGTTAGACAATCGGAACAAAATCTTGCTGCCCAACATGCTGCATTGATGGCGCAACAACAAGGCAGAGTAGAGGATGCTGTCAGACAAGCTCAGGAAACGGCTCTGCAAAATAGTGCACAAAGCACAAACACAGATCTTACCGCATTTGATACAGTTCTACAACCTATTATTGATAGCTGCACGAAAGATAGCATAAGCGCGGGAAAAGCTTGGATCCTTCAAAATTCTGTCACACCACAAAGCAATCAAGTAGTTGCCGACCATTTATTGAAAAAGTATTGTAAAATTTTCATTAAATCATGACTTTCAATTTGAAAATATATTCTTACACGATACTTTTCTATTTCAGAGTTATCCAAGGATCTACGTTTAGTCATAAGCTTCATATTATATATTTGGTAAATGATGTCTTACATCATTGGTGAGTATACGAATGATTTTTTTAAGAATACGAATCTGTTATTTATATTATATTTTACTAAATGACTAGTATTCATTAATATTAGATATTATTTATACTTTGTCCGTCCTCCCTCTTTGTCTTTGATAATTGATTAATAATAGTAGGTGTATCATTAAGATTGAATAGAGGTCTTTATTTGATTGCGAAATTGTTTAATATATCAAATGTATAATATTTCTATAATTATATATATATATATATATATATATATATATATGTATATATATATGTATACATACATACATACAATATACATACATACATACATACACACACACAAACACACACATATATGTGTGTGTGTGTCTTTGTGTGCGTATGCCTGTGTGTATGTATGCATGTATGTATGTATGTATGTATGTATGTATGTGTGTGTGTGCAACATATAACATTTCTTAGTGCTAGAAAAAAATCTATGGATCTTCGGAAGGCAATGGAAAGTGTTGTTGTTCCCATGTTCTGTAATACTTCATTAGCTGCATCCGAAGAGCAACTTAACAAGCTTAATAAATTGTTAAGCCTTTGGGAATCGAAGAATAATTACTTTGACGAAGGGATTATAGATAAATTAAAACAACCGAGCGCATCTTGGTCCGAATATCAAGCTAATTTGGTATCGCAACATGCAAGTGCTATTACTCCAATCACAACTTCTACGAAGCAAACATTCGATAATTATCAAGCGCAACATCAAGCTTTTGTTACGCACGCTTTGAGACAAATTCAAAATATTGAACAGCAAAAAATAGCGATCGATCAGCAACTTAAAGCACCGCCCCCGCCGCCCCCGCAAATGGTACTACTTTCGTTTCGCTTTGTCATTTCAATTGATTATAATATTAATGCTTATGAAATAATGGGATTGTTTTCACAGAATCAACAGAACATGTCATTACCCCCCAATCATACTGGCCCAAGCGGACCGATGGGTAGCGACGTTAATTTTAGCCAACCTCCGCCTGGTTGGGGCGTAGCGCCAGGAAACGAACCACCACCATTCGCGAACGTTCCTTTACCGGATTTTTCTAAGCCTCCACCAGGATTTGGCCCACCTCCTGTCATTCACGAACCGTCTGTCGAGGATTTGATGCCTAGCATGCCTTACTTTGAGTTGCCTGCAGGTTTAATGGTTCCGCTCATTAAACTGGAAGACGGAGAATATAAACCTTTGGATCCCGACGCAATCAGACTTCCACCGCCCGCACCACCCAGTGATCGATTGGTTGCAGCCGTAGAAGCATTTTACGCACCTCCAAATCACGATTCACCGAGAGACAGGTGAAGAAGTTATAATAAATAATTTTAGCCGATATATAATCAAAGTGCATGTAATATTCTGTGCCTTAATTTAATTATTTATTGTATTCTATTAGCGATGGATGGGAGAAACTTGGTCTCTACGAATATTATAAGGCAAAAAATTCTGCCCGTAAACGCAAGGAGGAAGACATTGTGGCTGGCATTAGACAAAAATCAAAATCTCCGTCGCCTATTTTAAGGCCAAGATCGAAAAGTCCTAGCCCACCAAAGAAACGTTACAGAAGCAAATCTCGTAGTAGATCGAGATCTAGATCGAGGGGTAGGAGTAGATCGCGATCACCAACGGCGAATCATAGACGTAATAGCCGTAACAGTAATCATAATACTAGGAGTCGTAGAAGAAGGAACAGTAACAAAGATCGAAGTCCAGAGAGGAGATTGGACAGACAAGATCGTAGTCCAACTCCTCCGAGTTTTCTGTAAGTTATCAATTTCATTTACTTAATGAAAATTATTTTCTTTCCTATTGAATCTTTAAATTGTTTTTCATATACATATTTTATTCCTGCAAACGATTATCTTTTTGGATTCTTTTAGCGGATCGACGTATAGCAAAGCCCCGCAAGAAATAAGCCTCGACGAAAGTAATAAGGGGCACCAGTTGTTAAAAAAAATGGGCTGGGGTGGTGCAGGACTAGGTGCCAACGAGCAAGGTATCGAGGCTCCTATATCGGGTGGTGAAATTCGAGATAAAAACGACCAATACAAGGGAGTTGGCATCAATTTGAACGATCCGTATGAAAATTTTCGGAAGAGTAAGGGACAGGCGTTTATTACTCGAATGAAAGCAAGAGCGGAAGAACGTGCCGAAGAAAGGGGTGAACGGGACTGAGTATATATATTATTAAACGAATGTATATGTACGAAGTGTTATCGGGACAAAGTGAGAGATGGGCTTATTACCGAGGATGAGAGAAAATTTATTCAGGCTTTGAAAGCAGATCGACACAATTTCTGCCATTTTTTCGCCTATGAGGGCTGCATTTCAATATACTTGTCCATATATTAGATCCTATTGGTGCACTTGCAACTACTAATTTACTTTTACACGTATCTTTACAAGATATTGACATTAATAAACGACATATTTTACGTTACAATATATACAAGCTGAATCGGAGGATTTTATGATTTAGTTACGAATGATAGCTGAATGTTTTAGATTAATTTTAGGAATTTTAATTCACGATAAATCTATATATATATGTATATATATATATATATATATATATATATATATATATATATATATATACATTTGTATTAAAATTGTGTCGATCCCTTTCGTAAACTAAATCATTTCTATCCGTCTATCTGCCGGCTGTTACGAAATAATTTCTTATATCAACGAGGCAAATGATTTATAATTATTCATAAATTTATAAGGAAATGAAAAAAAGCTGGCAATATATATGTGTACGTATTGTCTTTTCTTTATTTCAAAATTTAAGGGAATTCGTTAATATATTGTATTATCATTGTACATTTCTTCGATAAGAAATTCAAATAATTCATTCATTAACCTAATGTCAGGCGTAAAAAGAATTAATGTTTAAATGTGAACATTTAAATGAAAGAGATCCTTGGAAAGTCATGTAGTAAAAGGTTTTTATAGCAACATTCTGAATGTATACGTTATAACCCTACTTTACAGTTTGTCCCGCCTAAAAGTTAATTATCTTGAGAATTACTCGAGAAAATTGCGCTCTTAATGAGTGTGTATGAGAGAGTACAACCATCGTGCAGCAAGTACACGAGACGATTCTGCATGAAACTTGACGCTAAGTATATATACTTGTATTTAGTAAGTTAATAAATAATGATTATATTAAATATACATATATATATGTACGTATATATATATATATATATATATATATATATATATATATATATATATGTATATACACACACACACACGAGATTTCAAGAGTGAATATCGCATGATCGATAACCTTCTTTAGTACTTTGCATAAAACTTTTATTTCATTCATCATTCAATATTAACAGAAAATCAAAGTGATTAAGTTTTACATAATTGTTTAAATCACATCGCATCGTTAAACCACGATTTAATTCTTCTATCATCAACTGGACATCGTTGGAAATTTATGTACGCAGCAAACAATCATGAATATCAAACTAATTATATATTAATCTTTAATTTTTACTAAATACACAATTACAACTAAGTGTATAAACTGTTCGTTTTTTTATGAAATTTAAATATATTGCACAGAGCACGTTTAGTACTTTTTTAATTAATCCTCATCATAAGTTTTTTTATTTTTATTTATAATCTATACATGAAAACTCGATAAAAGATTCAACGATTATAATATTGTTTTGCATCATTCTGAATCTCGTCTAATTATGAAACATGATGTGAGTGAATTAATGTGAAGCAATGATTATATATAGACGGGCATTATAAAAAATTTATGTAATAGATAAAATTAAAGACAAATAGAGGAGAATAATATTGCTTACCTTGAATGTAATAAAACTCCATTTGTTACGCGCCGACCTTCATTTCTTTTACGAATACGTAACAATGAAAATTTCAGAGTCGCGTTAAGAGGAAAAAGAAAAAAACATAAACAAAAGAAGAAGACTCCAGGAATATTTTTCTTACATCGATCGTTCAATGTCAACAACAAAATATCCTTTGGAATAGCCGTGCGTATTAATACGTCGGTAGTTTTTTCGTACGCCGAAGAGTAAACGTCGAAATGAAAAATCTACATTCAATCGTCTTATAGATTCGATCATTTTATAATTATTTAAATAAAGTACAGTGCACTCGAAGGTAAGAATCAAATAATATTAGATTGCGTAAAGCGTTGCATAACTCTTAAGATTAATTAGATAGAAGTTTGCTTTTTCAATTTTCATCGTTCAATAATGTCAACAAGAAGGACATTAAACTGGAAGGACAAAGCGGGTTACCACGTCAGTCTTTTTTCGTACTCCAAAAAGAAAACATCGAAATAGAATCTCTCCGTACCGCTACATTTAATTATCTTACATATACTACCATTTTATAATTATTTAAACAATTTACAATGTAAACGAAATACGACAATGCAATATTTAAACAACAGTGTATTTCGCTAAAAATCGTATAGCTCTTTAGACCCTTCTCTAACGGACGCGTGATAGAATAAACTAATATATGATCAATAGTATATTAGTTTAAACATTAAGAAGACGGCAATGCACGAGAACCTTGAAATAATTTTAATATAATAACTTCTATACTTTCAAAATTTAGTCTTGGAGTAGTTGACCTTGCATAATATAAATTTAAAAGCGCTTTTTCTTAACTTTGATGATAACTCAGTTTTATGTTTTATTCCGTCGTGCGCATATCACATTCTCTCTTTCTAAACGTGAAAATTTATAAATTAATACTTTCAGTTTTTCAATTATTTAAATAATCTAATATTTAAACAATAATACATTTGTTTAAATATTAAAAGGACGGAATCGCGCGAGAAACTAAAAATAATTTTAATTTAATATTTCAATACTTAAATCGAAATTGGCCTTGTGTAATATAAGCATAAACGGTCTTTTGATTAACTCTAACGATTACGGAGTTAGTTTTCTTTTGTACTTCGACGAATGCACATTACATTATCTTTTTCTTAACGTGCAAACTTGTAAATTAATACTTTCGATAACTTTTTTATTATGCTGTGTAGATTAAAATAATATTTAAACAATAGTACATTCATATAAACATTATAGGTGTATAAACATTATAAAGATCGTAAAGCGTGAGGAACTTAAAATAATTTTAAAACAAATGCCAATTCTTAAAAATTTTAATCTCGACGTTGGTGGCCTTGTGCAATATAAACATAAACGATTCTTCGATTAACTTTGAAAATTACCGAGTTAGTTTACTTTTGCACTCCGACCAGTGCACATCGGCTCTCTATTTTTACACATGCGAAAAATTATAAATTAATATCCTCGGTAATTTTATAATTATTTAAATAGTCTTTAATGTACACGGGAATAAGAATAGAGTAATATTCAAACAATAGTATATTTTTTTAAACGTTAGAAATACGAATACACGCGCGGGACTTAGAATAATTTTAATATAAAATTTTATTACTTTAATATTTTAATTTTGGGATAGTTGCCTCGTGTAATATAAACATAAATCTCCTTTTTCTTAACTTAGTTACCCAGTTAGTTTTTTCTTGCACTGTGATGAGTAAGGATTGAAATTCTGTCTTGTTATTGACTTGGGTGATTACCAGATCAGTTCTCCTTTATCCTTTGACAAGTAAACATCAAAAGCCTTTCAGGATCTCTTTCCTGCAAGTATCAATATAATATTTGAGGTAAATATGTTTTTATATCGCACGTTTCTTCAATAATTTATACAGTTTCTTATTATAACAGTTATATTAATAATTTTGTTTTTATTTTTTTTTTTCAGAATATCATTGCAATCATGCACGAAACAATGATGTAATTGAATATTTGTATCGCTTAACTAAGAATATCGAGAAGTAGAAGCAGTATTCATTTCGTTTACGTTTCGCGATTTAAGAAGCAAAAGTTTTTGCATCGTCTACGTGCAATGCAGTCGTTAGAGTCAATGTTTGTTCGCAAAGTTTATTAATTTTTTAACAGTCGCACAGACTGTATTTATTAAAGACAATGAAGTTTCACGAAGTAAACTCAATGACTGTTCGTTAAAAAATAATTATCGCGTAATAGAGTCAGTGCATCATTGAAGAGATTCTTGATCAACTTCGATGTCGTCCTATCTAATTTTCAATCACATACGAATCATTCACTCTCAATTTCGATATGAACGAGTGTTTTGGAGTCATCACGGAACTTTTTAAGTAGTGACTGAGTTTTTAAGTCCCTCCAATCATTCAATCATATCCGAATCGGCACGGGTGATCGGTTGTAATTAATTAGTAGAAGAGCATTAAGTGACCACGAGTAAAATTCTTCGGAGATTTACTCGTGTATGGTTTCTTATTTTTTGATTTATTTATTAGATCAGGATGGGGTCTTGCTAAAACGCGTTTATAATTATTTAAGCTTTTAAATATTTTAATACATTTTTAAATATTTTACTCGCGCGGAAATAAGTAAAGAATCGATATTTATGAGTTCTAATAAAGAATGAGCAAGAAGATATTCGTGATAGATAGTTTCTAGATTACAAACGAAACTGTGAATGATTTTATTAAAATAATTAAAATATTCGCTTGTAAAAAGGAACGTCCAAGGGTTTGCTTTATATTTTTAAATAATTATTAATAAAATATATAATCAATTTAAATTAATAAAAGAAAAGTCTTGATGAAGTTATTGGTTTTAAAAGAAAAATCGAGTAGAATGATTGCTAAAAAATAAAGAGACGTAATCCGTAAGCCTAGATGATAAATTAATTAATTTTTAGTTTAGGATTTTCAGCAATTAATATATTGATTCTAATTTCTCTTACCCTGCGAAAAAGTATCTTTCGAAAAGATAATAATGAATTTTCAGATACGTTAGGATTGCGATTTTCTTTCATACCTTAGAATTTGGAATCAAATTTTGTCGTTACAGTTTTAGAGTGATAATTGATTAGGTTGGGGTATGAAGCAAAGAAGAGGCTATATACCGAAGAGGCCCTCACAATATGTGGCTTAAGAGGACAACTATTAGGTTATAGAGTTATTTTCGAAGGTTCACTAGAAACTTTCTAAATTGGTTCTTAGTCGTATTTTAATTTTACCATGTTGTCATTCAAAATGCTGTTATGGTGATGGGTGTAGGGGTGTAGATTTAAAAAACTGAGACGAAGTAACATTCCGTAAATAACATTCCCACATTGCCACTCGTACGCGAATAGGATTATTTCGTATTTTATGCATTTTTAATATTAAACTCGAGATATAAATTTTACACATTTTCTCTTTTCTAAAATTCAATTGAATTTATAATTCTAGTTAATAAAATCAAATTTTACGTTAAAGTCGATTGATAAATTTTGTACATTTTTTCTTTTCTAAAGTTCAATTAAATACATAATTTTAATTTAATAAAATCGAGTTCTATATAAAAATCATATATCTATGAAATGTACAAGTAATATAATATTTCTTTCAGAGAAAATAATATTTCTTTAGATCAGTGTTCAGCATATTTTATTTTTTTTTCAATTAATTTTTTATTTTTCTTATGCTTAATTAAAATAAATTCAGAATTTTATCGTTCGTATAATTATTGGGTCGTTTGGAAAGTCATTTCGTTTTTTTTTTGTAAAAATGAAAGACAATTTTCGTATAATGAACAAATATTTTATTAAATTATATATTGGCCATTCTGGTCCAATACCTTTCGCCATCTTTCTGGCATGATTCCACACGCTCATAAAATTTTTGGTCTTTGCTGGCAAAAAACTGATCGAGGTGGTTTTTGACTTCCTGATTTGAAGTGAAGGTTTTACCGTCTAAAAAATTTTGCAGTGACCGGAACAAATAATAATCCGCAGGTGCCAGATCTGGAGAATATGGTGGGTGTGACATTGTATCCCATTCAAGCTGTGAAAGCTTTTGGCGAGAGACCAAACTTGTATGAGGTCTCGCATTATCTTCGAGAAACACTACACCTTTTCTGTTGATTAATTTCACAAATTTCTTTGACACAAATTTCTCTCCGTGAGAACATGGGGAACCCATATATCAAGCTTCGAGGTTAAACCCAGGGCTTTCAAGTGGTCATAAACAGTTGAATTTGATAAATTTAACCTCTGACCGATCTCACGTGTTGTTATTCGCCGGTTTGCATCAACTAGTGCCTTTATCGTGTCTTTATCAGCTTCAATCGGCCTTCCAGAACAACCGGTCTTGCATCTTCGACATCAAAATTGCCGGATCGAAATTTTGCAAACCAGTTCTGGCACTGACGTACTGTCAACACATCTTCTCCCTACACATCGGTTAATTTCTTTCTGACTTGAACAGCATTTTTACCTTTTTTATAGTAAAAAAGTAAAATATGACGAAAATGCTGCTTATTGCTCTCCATATTTAAAAGAGCATCAACCAAAAACTACTGTGTAGAATCAATTGGACTTTTTCACACACAAGCCTTGCTATATCAGCTCTCAGAACATATAATGATTATGCGGCTTAAGTGTGAAGTTGGGTGCAAAAAAATACAATTAAATCCTCTGTCGGGAAAAAACGTAATTACTTTCCGAATAATCCAATATCATCCTATCCTCATTTGACCATGCTCGTATAATAGCAGCTCTAACGGCTATGAGTACATGAATATATAACCAAGAAAAGAATGAGGCGCGAATGATAGAGATCATGGTACATCTATACGCAATATGTACGTATTTATATATACGACAAAAGTACATAAAACACGAGCTTGCAGCAAACAGTTAAATATCGACAACACCGAACATGATACTTCGTATTATTTTCGATAAATAATAATTTCAGTATCAAGAAACGAAATTCTCAACGTATTTCGATACTTAACGAAGCGGCAAAAATGTCAAAGATTTTTCATGTAAATTTTTTTTCATCTATTAATTTTCTTCTCAATATTCTTCTTCTAATTAATTATAACCAATCAATCACTCATGCCGATTCAGACCTTTTGTCCTCAACATGATTGAGTGTGATCGGTGAGACTCGAAAATTTATTAACTACTTAAAAAGTTCTGCGATGGCTCCAAAACATTCCTCCGCGATAAGGTCGAAATTGAGAGTGATTGATTCATAGCTAATTGAATACGTCGTCACTGAAGTGGTTGAAATCCTCTTAAATGATGCATTGACTCTATTACGCGCTAATTATTTTTTAACGAATAGTTACTGAATTTACTTCGCGAAACTTTATTGTCTTTTATAAAGACAGCCTATAAGACTATTTATAACGAAAACTTTACGAACAAACAATGACTCGCATGGACTCCATTGCACGCAGCGATGCAAGTTCACTTGTGTTAAAATGATAGTTATCATTTTAAATAGCAACACGCGACGAACGAATACTGCTTATACTTTAAGATATTACGTATATTTTAACGACACAAACACTTGAATTGTACAAATTATTCAGCAAATACTTAATATAGAAATATATTTATTTTAAGTCATTACTTTGAAACTTACACGAAGAAGATCCTGAGAGAGAGAGAGAGAGAGAGAGAGAGAGAGAGAGAGAGAGAGAGAGAGAGAGAGAGAGAGAGAGAGAGAGAGAGAGAGAGAGAGAGAGAGAGAGAGAGAGAGAGAGAGAGAGAGAGAGAGAGAGAGAGAGAGAGAGAGAGAGAGAGAGAGAGAGAGAGAGAGAGAGAGAGAGAGAGAGAGAGAGAGAGAGAGAGAGAGAGAGAGAGAGAGAGAGAGAGAGAGAGAGAGAGAGAGAGAGAGAGAGAGAGAGAGAGAGAGAGAGAGGAGAGAGAGAGAGAGAGAGAGAGAGAGAGAGAGAGAGAGAGAGAGAGAGAGAGAGAGAGAGAGAGAGAGAGAGAGAGAGAGAGAGAGAGAGAGAGAGAGAGAGAGAGAGAGAGAGAGAGAGAGAGAGAGAGAGAGAGAGAGAGAGAGAGAGAGAGAGAGAGAGAGAGAGAGAGAGAGAGAGAGAGAGAGAGAGAGCTTATTCCGAGCTATGAAAAGATTCGGCGAATTTACAATTGTTTCAGTATTTGTTTATTGTTTTGCATTAAAGATCGTCTAAATAATTGGAAAATTATCAAACTTGTAAATTATTGAAGTAAGTGTATGAAAAGTATTTTGATGTTCTTCAATATTCTCTTAAACCTCCACATTCCATGTCTCATCCGTACCAATAATGTAAAATTTAATGACTGTATGAAGTATCTGGTGTAGATTAAAGTAGAATGAACGTCGTCTTCTTTTCTGTAAACACAATTTTTGAAATAACAATTAAAATCTGTAAACGTTTATTTGAATAAGTGAATTTTTTAAATATATATTTCTTACTTCCAGATTATTATGAACTAACTGAAAAAGTGTTTCAGACATTATCTCCCAAATTACTAAGAAAAATCTTTCCAAAATTTCGAGGCTAAGATTAGCGTGTAGTACCGTTAAAATTTCAATCAAGATAAAACCGATGCATCGCATTAGTAATAGTATCTACTTCTGCTTCTTACATGGGACACCTACAACGATAAAATATTAAAAAAAAATTTTTTTCGGTGAACTACTTATACATTTTATTATAAGCGTAAGAAGGAATTTTACTTACCTCCTATAGCAGGTAACATTTTATGCGCTACAACTATTATCAATAGCCTATAATATGTAAAATACAACAGCTCCATCGATTCGTTCTTAAGCCTTATATACTGCAGTATTCAATTAATGCAGTATCCAACAACATCATCTCTAAACCACCAGTCGTGATAATTATGTATTTTCTTAGATTCCAATTGTTCTTTGGCACAAACTATTTGGTCCAGTCTATAAAACAATTAAATATTTTTAAAATAATATGTTAAATGATCGTAACAATTTTCGTAAATATGTTCCGATTAAGTGTATTACATAAACTTGATATCTGAATAGAATCCTTTTTTTATTTATTATCGAGACTAATATTACTTGCTGTGTATTCAAATCTTTTAATATAATAATATATAATCTTAGAGTATGGTATGTTACATATATTCAGATCGCCTAATAATCGCATAAAAAAAAGTAATTATAAATTATTGTAGAAACAACTCACTTATTGGCCATTAACATTTTATTGATCCTAAATAACGTGAATTGTCGAAAAAATTGATTACATTTGATAACTCACAATTTATTAATTATGAGACGTGACGGTTACAATCACGTGATTGTAAAATAATAATTCAGATGAAACAATCCTGAAATTATGGTGTTAAATTAAAAAAACAATGTAAAGCGTTCGACAAGGGCGTATATACAAATGATTGTAAATATAACTTTACTACTAACAAGTCGCAAATCTTCTGCATGATACAAGTATAAAAGAAAAAAGACAAGACAAAAAAATTAAAAAAAGAATAAAGAATGTAAAAACAATGATAATACTTTCACAAATAAGGTTAAAATTTTACACAACGAGGTATGTATATCTCTCTGCAACCTTAACGATTACTCTCATATGTCAACGTTTTGCGTACAATCTGAAAAAAAAGATAAAAAGAACTTTAATAACAGTGTTATACTCATACAAATGAAATGTAAAAATGTTATTAAACATAAAATGCAAGAATAACTAATAACAAAACTTGATGCTTGAAATTATAATCAATTTTAAAACCTTACTTCAGATTCAGGATAACGACAGAAAATAATACTAAATTACGTCTAAGACTTAAACGAATGGTACCTTAATTATTCCTTCTTCGCCTTTATTCTCTTACTGGTTTTGTACTTGCAAGTTTATGCATATTTTATAAACAATTCAATTTTTCTCCAAGTGAGTAGTTAAATGATACATTGTCAATATTTTACACATACAAACTATAACATTCATTTAAAGGACGTAACAAACCTGAAACTTAATCGTTTTCTATCTTTTTCAATAAATTTGTTAAACTATTAGAACTTTATTAGGTAACATTTCTAGCAGCACAGAACATATTTATTCTTTACATGAATTTTAAAACATTATATTCTAGCTAATTATCACACAAATGAATTACTCGTTAACCAAAAAAGAAAATGAATAAATAAAATACAATAATAATAAAAAAAAGAAATTAATCCAGCACAATCATTATTTTGCATATTATTGTCCTTTAAATCTTCAAATATTACATTCTTTGTATCGTGATTATCGATGAATACGTGTGTGTGCGCGCGATGTGTATATATATATATATATATATATAATCTCCATATTAAGTAATTAATTATTATTTTTCAATAATAAAATAATACAGTAGTATTAATAAAATGAGAATATATGCTACAAAATAATGAAATGTAAATCCCATGTTTGAAGGTTACACCAACGATTATCTACGTATGAAGATGCGCAATGTAAAAACAGTTTCCTGCCCGATCTATAACATGTAAAAAAAACTATAAAGTTCGAAAAAGTAAATTAATATGATAAAAATTCTTCTTATCTTCAATCAGACACTACAGAATATTCGTCATTTATTATTATTATTATTATTACTATTATAATTATTACTATTATTATTATTATTGTAGTTGTTGTTGTTGTTGTTGCTGTTACTGTTGTTGTTGTTGTTGTTATTGTTGTTGTTGTTGTTGTTGTTGTTGTTGTTGTTGTTGTTGTCGTTGCCGTTGCCGTTGCCGTTGCCGTTGCCGTTGCCGTTGTCGTTGTCGTTGTCGTTGTCCTTGTCGTTGTCGTTGTCGTTGTCGTCGTTGTCCTTGTCGTTGTCGTCGTTGTCACTGTCGTTATTATTATTATTATTGTTGTTATTATTGTTGTTATTCTTGTTGTTATTGTTATTATTATTGTTATTGTTATTGTTATAGTTATTGTTATTGTTAATATTATTGTAATTGATATTGTTACTGTTATTGTTATTGTTATTATTATTATTATTATTATTATTGTAATTGTTATTATTATTATTATTATTATTGTTATTGTTATTATTAATGTTCTTATTATTATTATTATTATTATTATTATTATTATTACTATTATTATTATTATTATTATTATTATTATTATTATTATTATTATTATAATTGTTATTGTTATTGTTATTATTATTGTTATTGTTATTATTGTTATTGTTATAGTTATTGTTATTGTTATTGTTATTATTATTGTTATTGTCATTGCTATTGTTATCGCTATTGATATTGTTATCGTTATCGTTATTGTTATTGTGATTATTATTGTTACTGTTATTGTTATTGTTACCGTTATCGTTATCGTTATCGTTATCGTTATCGTTAACGTTATGATTATTGCTATCGTTATTTGTATTGTTATTCTTATCGTTATTGTTACTGTCATTGTTATTCTTATTGCTATTTTTATTATTATTATTATTATTGTATAGATATTGTTATTATTATTATTATTATTTTTAATGTTATTAAAATTATTATTATTCTTATTATTGTTATTATTATTATTATTGATACTATTATTGTTATTGTTATTTTTATTGGAATTGTTGTTGTTAGTATTGTTATTATTATTGTTATTGCTATTGTTATGGTTATTATTATTATTATAATTATTGTTATTGTTAATATTCTTATTGATATTATTCTTATTGTTATTGTTATTGTTATTATTATTATTATTATTTTTATTGTTATTATTTTTATTGTTGTAGTTATTTTAATTTTTATTGTTATTGTTATTGTTATTATATTTATTTCTATTATTATTGCGATTATTATTATTTTTACTGGTATGGTTATTGTTATTATTACTGTTATTGTAATTGTTATTATTATTATTATTGTTATTAATATTATTTTTGTTCTTATTGTTATTATTATTATTATTATTACTTTTATTATCATTATGATTATAATTGTTAATGTTAGTGTTATTTTATTATTGTTATTATTATTATTATTGTTATTATTATTATTGTTATTATTATTATTGTTATTATTATTGTTATTGTCTTTGCTATTGCTATTGTAATTGGTATTTTTATTGTTAGTTTTGTTATTGTTATTATTATTGCTATTGTTATTGTTAGTATTATTGGTATTGTTATTTTTATAATTATTATTATTATTGTTATTCTTATATTTATTGTTATCATTATTGTTATCGTTATCGTTATCGTTATCCTTATCGTTATCGTTATTGTTATCATTATCGTAATTTTTATTGGTATCGTTATTGTTATTGTTATTATTTTATTTGTTGTTCTTATTATTATTGTTATTATTATTATTTTTATTGTTATTTTTATTATTATTATTATTACTATTATTATTATTATTATTAATATTGTTATTATTATTGTTATTATTATTATTATTATTGTTATTATTACGAATATTTATTGTTATTGTTATTGTTATTATTATTATTACTATTGTTATTGTTATTACTATTATATTGTTATAATTATTATTATTATTATTATTGTTTTTGTTATTAATGTTATTATTATTATTATTATCATTATTATTATTATTGTTGTTATTGTTATTGTCATTATTATTGTTATTATTCTTGTTATTGTTATGGTTATCGTTATTATTGTTATTATTGTTGCTTTTATTATTATTATATTTATTGTTATTTATATTATTATTATTACTATTATTACTATTATTATTATTATTATTGTTATTGTCATTGTTATTCTTATTATTATTATTATTATTATTATTGTTATTATAATTCTTATTCTTATTATAGTTATTCTTATTGTTATTGTTATTGTTATTATTGTAATTGTTATTGTTATTATTATTATTGTTATTATTATTGTAATTTTTATCGTTACTGTTATTGTTATTATTGTTTTTTGTATTGTTATTGATATTGTTATTGTTATTGGTGTTGTTGTCCTTACTGTTATTATTATTCTTACTGTTATTGTTACTCTGATCGTTATCGTTATAGTTATTGTTATCGTTTTTGTTGTCGTTTTCGTTATTGTTACCGTTACCGTTATTGTAATTGTTATTGTTATTGATATTGTTATTGTTAATGTTATTGTTATTTTTTTGCTATTGCTATTGTTATTATTATTATTATTATTATTAAGATTATTGTTATTATTATTATTATTATTATTATTGTCATTATTGTTATTATTGTTATTTTTATTGTTATTGTTATTGTTATTGTTGTGGTTATTGTTTTTGTAATTATTCTTATTATTTGATTCTTATTATTATGATTATTGTTTTTTTTATTGATATTGTTATTGTTATCGTTATTGTTATTTCAATTTTATTATTATTTTTATTATTATTATTATTGTTATAATTTCGATTACTATTGTTATTATTATTACTATTATTGTTATTGTTATTATCATTGTTATTGTTACTGTTATTGTTATTGTTACTATAATTTTTATTTGTTATTTTTATAATTATTATTATTATTGTTATTGTTATTTTTATTGTCAATATTATTGTAATTATTGTTATTACAATGGTTATTGTTTTACTTATTGTTATTGTTATTGTTTTTTTATTGTAATTTTTATTATTAATGTTACTATTGTTATTGTTATTATTGTCATTGTTATTATTATTATTATTATTATTATTATTACTATTATTATTATTATTATTATTATTATTGTTATTATTATTATTATTATTGTCACTGATATTGTTACTATTATTATTACTGTTATTTTTATTGTTATTATTATTATTATTATTGGAATTATTGTTATTATTTTATTGTTATTACTATTGTTATTGTTATTGTTATTGTTATTGTTATTATTGTTATTATTATTATTATAATTGTTAATGTTATTTTAATTGTAATTGTTATCGTTATTGTTTTTGATAATGTTATTGCTATTGTTCTTGTTATTTTATTATTTTTGTTATTGTTATTATTATTATTATTATTATTATTATTGTTATTATTATTAGTATTAATATTATTTTTATTTTTTTTTTTATTGTCATTATTGTTATTATAATTATTATTGTTATTGTTATTATTATTGTTATTCTTAATGTAATGTTATGGATATTGTTATTGTTATTGATATTGATATTCTTATTATTATTATTGTCATTGTTGTGATTGTTGTTATTATTATGATTGTTATTGTTATTATAATTGTTATAATTGTTATTATTATTGGTAATATTA
>NC_062210.1:3723998-3761741 GCF_912470025.1 Vespa velutina
ATGATTTTGATTACGATTATTATGATTTTAATTGTTTTTACTACATTAGTTTTCCTCGAATATTCGGAATATTTCCATGTCCGACAGTCGCATTGTTTCGAGAGCCACTCGCATAACATTCCATTGACTAGTCGGAATATTTCAAAGCCAACCAGTCGCATTCTTTAACAAGTTACTCGCATAACTTTCCCTTGCATAGTCGGAATTTTTTCATGTCCCATAGCCGCATTGGTTCATAAGTCTCTCGCATAACTTTCCATCGGCCAGTTGGATATTGCTAGGTCCGACAGTCACATTGGTAGGAGAGGTACTCGCATAACTTATCCTTGACTAGGCGGAATATTTCCAGGTCCGACATTCGCTTTTGTTCGAGTTGCACTCTAATAAGTTTCCATCGACTAGTCGGAGTATTTCCAACTCCGATAGCTACATTTGCTTTAGAGCCAATCGCATATACTTCCCAAGACTTACCGAGATTTTTCCAAGACCGACAGACGCATTGGTTAACATGTCACTAGCATAACTTTCCTCCGTCTAATCGGATATTTCCAAGTCCGACAGTGGCTTTGGTTTATGTGGCTCTCATATAACTTTCTCTCGAATAGTTGCAACACTTATAAGACCAACAGTCGCATTGTTTCTAGAAGCACTTGCATACTTTTCACCTGAGTATTCGGTTTATTTAAAGTGCGACTGGCGCATTTGATCGTGATTTACTCACATTATTTTCTCTCGAATAATCGGAATACTTCAAACTCCGACAGTTGCATTAGTTCGAGAGGCACTCGCATAACTATTCCACGACTAAGCGCAATATTTTCAGTTCCAGCAGTAACAATGGATCATCAGTTTCCATTTTGATCCGTGAATAGTCAGGATATTTCTAGGCCTAGTTGTTCGAGAGGCACTCAAAAAACTTTTCTCCGACAAGTCGGAATAGTTCCAAGTCCGACAATCGCATAGGTTCGCGAAGTACTCGCACTACTTTCCCACGAATAGTCGAAATAGTTCCAAGTTTTACAATTGCATTTTTCGAGTATATAAATTTCTTTCGACTAGTCGGAATACATCAAACTCCGACAGTCGCATCGGTTCAAGAGGCACTCTTATAAATTTCCCTCTATTAGTCGGAATATTTCTAGATCCGACAGTCGCATTTATTCGAGAGGCACATTCATAACTTTCCCTCGACTTGTCGGAATATTCTCGATTTCGACTGTTGCATTGGATCGGAAGGCCCTCGTATAACTTTCCCTCGACAAGTCGGAATATTTCCTAGTCCGAAAGTCGCATAATTCTCCCTCGACTAATTAGAATATTTCTAAGCCCGACAGTCGCATTGGAGTACGAGTAATTCGCATAACTCTCCCTCGACTCAGAATGTTTCCAAGCCCGAAAGCCGAATTGCGTTACAGGTCACTCACATGAATTTCCCTCGAATAGTAGGAATATTTCCAAGTACGATACCCGCATTGATTTATGAGGTAGTCGCTTAACTTTCTTTCGATTATTCGGAATATTTCTAAGCCCGACAGACCCATTGGTTCACGAATAACTCGCATAAATATACTTCGATTAGTAGGAATATTACCGAGATCGACAGTCGTTTTGTTTCGAGTGGTACTCGCATAACTTTCACCCGACTAGTAGGAATATTTCCAATTTCGACGATCGCATTGTTTTCAAAGGCACTCGTATGATTTTCCCTTGACTAAGCGGAATATTTTGAAGCCCAGCAGTCACATTTGTCCACAAATCACTCACATAACTATCCCTCGATTAACCGGGATATTTCCAATTCAGACAGTCACACTTCTTCGAGATCCACTTGTGTAACTTTCCCTCGACTAGTTGAAATACTTCTAAGTCCGATAGCAGAATTGTATCGAGACGCACTCGCATAATTTCCTTTCGACTATTCGGAATATTTCCAAGTCCGACAGCCACAATGGTTAAAGATAACCTCGAACAACTTTCCCTCAACTAGTCAGAATATTTCCAAACACGACAATTGCATTGGTTCGAAAGGCACACGCATAAAATTCGCTCGACTAAGTGAGATATGTCCAAGTCCAACAGTCGCATTCTTTAGAGAAGCACTCGTATAACTTTCCTTCTACTAATCGGAATATTTGCAAGTTGGTAGTTGCATTGTTTCGAATTGTCCTCGCAAAACTTTCCATCGACTTGGTCGGAATAATTCCATGTCAGACAGCCACATTTGTTCGAGAGGGATTTGAATAATTTTCCCTCAACTAATCAGAAATTTTCCAAGCAAGACAGTCGCATTGTTTCGGAAGGTACTCGTTTAAAATTCATTCGATTAGTCGGGATAAGTCCAACTACGACAATCGCGTTGAATTGAGAATCACTCGCATAACTTTCCCTCGACTAATCAGAATATTTCCAAGTCCGACTGTCGCATCCTTTCGAGAGGGACTCGCATAACTTTTTCTCATCAAGTTGGAATATTTACAACCATGATAGTCGCATTGGTTCGAAAGGCACTCCCATTATATTCGCTCGACTAGTCGGAATATTATTACGTCCGATAGTCTTATTAGATTACTATTCACTCGCATAATTTTTCCTCGAATAGACGGACTATGTATATATCCGTGGGTCGCATTGGTTCGAGATGCACTCGCACAACTTTTCATCCACAAGTCAGAACATTTCTTTGTGGTACAGTCGTTTTATTCGAAAGGCACTCTGATGTATTTCACCCGACCAATTGAAATTTTTCCAAATCTGACAGTTGTATTGCTTCGAGATGCTTCCGCGTAACTTTCACTCGATTGGTCGGAATATTTCCAAATATAGTCGGAATATTTCCATGATAGTCGCATTGCTTCGATAGGGACTCGCATAAATTTCTCTCGACTAGTCGGAAATTTCGCAATCCGACAGACGCATTGGATCGAGAGATTCTCCCCAAATTTCCCTGGACTGGTCGAAATATTACCAAGTCCGATAGTCGCACTCGACCACAATTCATTCACATAACTTTCCCTTAACTAGTCGGAATATGTCTAATAACGACAGTCGCATTTGTTTGAGAGACACTCGCATAAATTTTCCTCAACTAGTCGGAGCATTTTCAAGTCCGAAAGTCACATAGGTTCGAAAGAGCCTCGCACAACTTCCTCTCGATTAGTCGGAAAGAAACAAACCCAGGAGTCGAATTGGTTCGAGAGCCACTCGCCTAACTTGATCTCGACTAGTGATAATATTTCTCGGTACGTAGGAAGCACAGGTTAGAGATGCAATCGTATAATCTTCTCTTGACTAGTAGGAATATTTCCAAGCGCAACATTCGCATTGGAACGATAGGCACTCGCATAACTTTATCATGAGATGATTAGACTGAATATTTCCAAGCCCAACAATCGCTTTCGTTCCAGAAGCACTCGCACAACTTTCGTTTGACTAGACGGAACAATGCTAGGTACGACAGTCGCTATAGTCTTAAAAGCACTTGCAAAAATTTTCTTCATCTAGTTGAAATATTTCCAAGTCCGACAATCGCATTGGTTCGAGAGGCACTCGTATAACTTTTCCTCGAATAGACGGTATAATTCTAGGTGCGACAGTCGTTTTGGTTCGAAAGGCATTCACTTAACTTTCCATCGACGAGTCCATATATTCCTAAGACCAGCAGACGTATTGCTTCGAGAAGGACATGCATAACTTTCCCTCGACTAAACGTGTTATTTCCAAATCCGACAGATACATTGGTTTGATAGTTATTCGTATTAATTCCCCGCGTCTAGTCGGAATACATCTAATACCGATAGACGCATTGCTTCACAAGGCACTCGCCTATCATTTCCTTAACTTGTTGGGATATTTTCAAGTCTGGTAGCCGCATTGAACAAGAGTCACTCGCGTAACTTTTTCTCGACTAGCCGGAATATTACCCAGCCCGACAGTCGCATTAATTCACAATTCGCTCGCATAACTCTTTCTTGACTAGTTGTAATACTTCCAAGTCAGAAAGTCTCTCTGGTTCGAGAGGCTTTATTGCTCTGATTATATAATAAACTTATGCTCTGATTAGCATAAGTTTAGCTCGAGTAGTTGTAACATTTAAAAGTTTGACAACCGAATAGGTTTTATAGTCCCTCGCATAACTTTGCACCGACATGTCAGAATATTTTCAAATCCGACAGAATTGGATCACAATTCACATGCATAACTTCCCTCGAGCTAGTCAGAATATTTTAAAGTTTAACAGCCGCATCGGTTCGAGTGGCACTCGCATAACTTTCCCGCGACTAGTCGGAGTATTTCCAATTCTGAGAGTCGCTTTGTTTCGAGAGGCAATCGTATAAATTTTCTCGTCTAGTCGCAATATTTCCAAACACGACAGTCGCACTGATTCACAAGTCAGTCGCATAACTTTCTCTTTACTAGTCGGGATATTTCCCAGCCCGACAGTCACATTGGTTCGGGTGGCATTCGCGTAAGTTTCCCTAGACTAGCTGTATTATTTTTAAATCTGACAGTTGCATTAGTCCGAAAGGCACTCGCATAGCTTTGCCCGGACCAGTTGGAATATTTCCACGTCCGGCAGCCGCATTAGTTCGTGAGGCACTCGCATAACTTTCCGTCGACAAGTCGGAATACTTCCAAGTCCGACAGTCGCAATTTATCGGGTGACACTCGCATGTTTTTCACCCGATTAGTCAGAGTATTTCAAAATCCGACAGCCGTATTGTTTCGATAGGCACTCGAATAATTTTCCGTCGACTAGGCGGGATATTTCCAAGTTCGGCTGGCGTATTGGTACAAGAGGCACTTTCATAAATTTATCCCGCCCAGTTAGAATATTTCCATTCCGACAGCCGATTTGGTTTCAGAGACTTTCGTATAACTTTCCCTTGTCGGGATAGTACCAAGTACGACAGCCGCATTGTTTCGAGAGGTAGTAGCATATCATTCCCTCCACTAGTTGGGATATTTTCAAGTGTGACTGCAGCATTGTATCGAGAGGCACTCGCTTAACTTTACCCCGACTAGTTGGATTATTTACAAGTCCAGCAGCCATATTGATTCGAGAGGAACTCGCATAACTTTCCCTCGAATAACCAGTATATATCTAGGTCTGACAGTAGAATTCTTAATGGAAGAATTCGCATAAATTTCCACGATTAATAAGAATATTACTATGTCCGAGATTCGCATTGGTTCACAGGTCACTAGAATTACTTTCTCTGGACTAGTCAAAATATTTCCAAGGCAACAGTCGCATTCGATCACAAGCCACTCGGATACATTTCCCTCGACTAGTCGGCAAGTTTCCAAGTCCTACCTTCGCATTGGTTCACAAGTTGCATTACTTTCGACGAGTATTCAGGATATTTCCAAGTCCATCCGCCACAATGGTTCAAGAGTTGCTCGCATAACATTCCTGAGACAAGTAGAAATATTTCAAAGTCCAACACACGCATTTTTTCGGGAGGTCATCGCATAACTTTCCCTCGAACAGTCGGGATATTTTTAAGTCCGACAGTCGTATTGGTACGAGATGCACTCTCATAAAATTCCCTCGACTGGTTGGACAATTTCCAAGTATGACATTTGCATTTGTTCGAGATTCACTCTCATATCTTTCCCTCAATTATTCGGAATATTTCCATTTCCGATAGGCACATTGGTTTACAAATTATTCGCATAATTCACACTCGAACAGTCGAAACATTTCCAACTCCAACAGTAACTTTGGTTCGAGGGGTACTCGCATAACATTCCTTCGACTAGTCGGAATATTTCCAAGACCGGCAGCCGCATTGGTCCGAAAGTCAGTCGCATAACTTTCTCTCGACTAGTCGTAATATTTCCGAGCTCGACAGCCATATTGGTTCAAAAAGGCAATCGCATAACTTTTCCTTGGCCATTTGGAATATTTCCAACCCCGACATTCGCTTTGGGTCACAAGTCACTTGAACTACTTTCCATCGACCAGTCGGGATATTTCAATGTCTGATTGCCACATCGGTTCGAGAGGATCTCGCATAACTTTCCCTCAACTAATCTGAATATTTCCAAGCACGACAGTGGCATTGGTTCGAAAGGCACTCGTATAACTTATCCTCGACAAGTCTAAATTTTTCCAAGGCCGACAGTCGCATTGGTATACAAGTTACTCGAATAACTTTGCTGGGACAATTAGAAATAATTCCAAGGCCGACAGACGCATTGTTTCGATAGGCCGTTGCGAAACTTTCCATCGACTAGGTCGAAAAATTTCCAAGCCAACCGTCTCATTGTTTTACAAGTTATTCGCATAACTTACCATCGACTAGGTCGGAATATTACCAAGACCTTCAGTCGAATTTGTTCGAAAGACACTCGTATAAAATTCGTTCGACTAGACGGGATATGTCCAAGTACGACAATCGCGTTCTATTGAGAATCACTCGCATAACTTTCCCTCTACTAATAGGAATATTTCCAAGTTAGACAGTAGCATTTGTTCGAGAGTTACCGACGTAACTTTCTCACGTCAAGTCGGAAGATTTCCACGTCCGAGAGCTGCTTTGTTTCGAGAGTCACACGCCTAACTTTCCCTCAACTAGGGCGAAATATTTCCAAGCTTGACAGTCGTATTGTTTAACAAGTTACTCTCATAACATTCCCTCGACTAATCGGAAAATTTCGAAGCCCAACAGTCACATTTGTTCACAAATCACTCACATAACTATCCCTGGATTAATCGGGATATTTACAATTCAGACAGTCACACTTCTTCGAGATCCACTTGCATAACTTTCCCTGGACTAGTCGAAATACTTGCAAGTACGACAGTCACATTTGTTAGAAATTCACACGCACTACTTTACCACGATTAGGCGGTATATTTCCAATTCCGACAGCCACAATGGTTCGAGAAGAACTCGCATATCTTTTCCTCAACTAGGCAGAATGTTTCCAAACACGACAATCGCATTTGTTCGACAAGAACACGCAAAAAATTCGCTCGACTAGATTGGATATGTCCAATTCCGACGGTCGCATACTTTAAGGAGCACTTGCATAACGTTTCCTCTACTAATCGGAATATTTCCAAGTCCGACAGCTACATTGGTACGAGAGACAGAACTTTCCATTGCCTAGGTCTGAATATTTTCAAGCCTGACTGTGGCATTGGTTCACAAGCAACTCACATTACTTACATCGACTAATCGAAATATTTCCAAGCCTACAGCCGCATTGGATCACAAGTCACTCACATAACTTTCCCTCGAATAGTCAAGTTATTTCCAAGTCCGACCGCCGTATTGGATCAAGAGTCACTTGCATAACTTTTCCGCGACTAGTAGAAATACTTCCAAGTGCGGCAGCTGAATTGTTTCGAGAGGCCCTCGTAAAACTTTCCATCGACCAGGTCGGAATACTTCCAAGCCTAACACTCGCATTGGTTCGTGAGGAATTTAAATAATTTTCCCTCATCTAGTCAGTAAATTTCTAAGCAAGACAGTCGCATTGGTTCGGGAGGCACTCGTATAAAATTCGCTCTACTAGTCGGGATATGTCCAAGTACGACAGTCGCGTTGAATTGAGAATTACTCGCATAAATTTCCCTCGACTAGTCGGAATATTTGTAAGCCCGTGAGTCGTATATATTCGAGAGGTACTCTTATAACAACTCCTCGAATTGCCGGCATATGTTTAGAACCGACAGTACTATTGGTAATAGTGGAATTCGTATAATATTCCCTTGATTAGTAGGAATGTTTCTTGGTCCGACAGTCGGATTGGTTCATAAGACATTCGCATTACTTTCCCTGGACTACCCGAAATTTTTCCAAATCCGACATTCGGAATGGATCACAACTAGGCGCATAACCTACCCTCTACTAAACAGGATTTTTCCAAGTCCTATTGCTGCATTAGTTCGAGATTCACTCGCATAACTTTCCCTCGACTAGTCGGAATATTTCCTAATACAACAGCCACATTGGTTGGAGAGGCACTCGCATGAAATTCGTTCGACTAGTCGGGATATTAGCAAGTCCGACAGCCTCATTGGTTCACTAGTTAATCGCATTATTTCTCTCGACTAATCGGAATTATTTTTAGTCCGACGGCTGCATTGGTTAGAGTGGTTCCGCATGGCAATCCCTCGGCTACTCTGAATATTTTCTGTTCCGACAATCGCTTTAGTGCAGAAATGACTCGCATAACTCCCCTCGGCTAGTCGGATTAGTTCTAGGAACGACAGTCTCTTTGCTTCGAGAAGCACTCCCATAAGTATCGCCTTACTAATTGGAATATTTAAAAGTCCGACAGCCGTATTGGTTCGATAGGTACCCATATATTTTTCCCTCGATCAGTCGAAATATTGCCAATTTCGACAGCCGCATTGGTTCAGTATTCAACTATATAATTTACCTAAACAAGTAGGAATATGTCCAAGTACAGCAGCCGTATTGGTTCTAGAGTTACTCGCTTAACTTTCCCGCGACTAGTAGAAATCTTTGCAAATCCGGCATCGGCATTGTTTTGAGAGGCCCTCGCATAACATTGCACCGACTTGTCGGAATATTTCCAAGTCCGACAGTCACATTGGATTACAATTCACTTGCACAACTTTCCCTCGACTTGCCGGAATACTTCTAAGTCCGACAGTTGGATTGTTCCAAGAGGCACTCGCATATCTTTTCCTCGTATAGTCGTTATATCTCCAAGTCCGACAGCTGCATTGGTTTGAGAGGCACTCTCATAAATTTCCCTCGACAAGTCGGAATACTTTCAATTCCGATAGTTGCATTGGTTCAGAAAACCCGTGGATAATTGTCCCTCAACTAGTCGTGATATTTCCATGTAGGAAAGCTGCATTGGTTCGAGAGGCACTCGCATAACTTTCTCCGACCAGTCGAAATATTTCCAAGCCTGATAGTCGCATAGATTCACAAATCACTCCCATAGATCTCTCTTTCCTTTTTGGGATATTTCCCAGTCCGACAGTCGCATTGATTCGAGAAGCACTCGCATAATTATCCCTTGACTAGTCGGGTTACTTCCGAATCCGACAATCGATATTTGTCGGGAGTCACTTTCACAATTTCACTCTACCATTTGGGGTGATTTCTAGTCCGATATCCGCATTTGGTCGAGAACCACTCGCATCACTTTCCTCGGCTAATCGGAATATTTCTAAGTCTGACTGCTGCATTGGATCGATAGACACTCGCATTTCTTTCCCCCGACAACTCGGAATATTTTAAGTACGACAACCGCATTGGTTCGAGAGGCACTCGAATAACATTCCCTCGACCACTATGATTATTCCCAATTCCGACAGCTGCTTGGATTCACAAGTCACTCGAATAACGTTTCCTTGTCTAGTCGGAATGATTCCAAGTACGAAATTTACCTTTGATCGAGTGAACCTCGTACAAATTTCGTTAGACTAGTCGAAATATTTCTTAGTCCGACAGTCGCATTTGTTCGAGAAGCACTAGCATAACTTTCACCGAGTTAAGGGTATATTTCTAAGACCGATTGTCGCATTTGTTCGAGAGGCACCGGAAAAATTTCTCGGACTAGACGGAATATTTTCAAGTCCATTAGACAAATTGGAACGTGAGGTATCCGCATGCCTTTCCCATGACTGGCCGGAATATTTCCAAGCCCGACAAACGCATTAGTTCTAGAATCACTCGCTTGACTCTCCCTCGAATAGTAGTAATATATTCAAGTCCGACAGCCGCATTTGTTCGAGGGGCATTTGCATAACTTTCCCTGACTAGTCGGAATATTTCCAAGTCCAAGAGACGCATTGGTTCGATCATCACTCGCAAAACTTTCCCTTGACTATTCAGAATATTTCCAAGCCCGATTGGTTCCGCATTGGTTCGAGACGCACTCACATAACATTCCCTCGACCACTGGGAATATTCCCAATTCCGACAGGTGCTTTGTTTTGCAAATCACTCGAATAACGTTTCATCATGTAGTCGAAATTATATCAAGTACAACATTCGCTTTTGTTCGTGTGCCACTCGCATAATGTTCCCTAGACTAATTGGAATACTTCTATGTCCAGCAGGCGCACTTGTTCGAAAGGAACTCGCATACCTTTCTCCGTCTAGTCGTAATATTTCCCAGTCCTATAGCCGCATTTGTTCGAGGACCACTCATATACATTTCCCTCGACTAATTGGGATATTTTCATTTCCGATAGCTGCATTTGTTCGAAAGGCACTTGCATAAATTTCCTTTACTAGAAGGAATATTTCCAAGTCCAACAGGAGAAATGGTTCGTGATGCAACCGCATAATTTTCCCTCGACTAGTCGGAATATTTCAAACTCCGACTGTAGCATTTGATTACAACTTACTCGCATAACTTTCTCTCAGCTAGTTGGAATATATTAAAGTCCGACATCCGCTATGTTTCGAGAGGTACTCGCAAAACATTCCCACAACTAATCGGAATATTTCCTAATCCGATAGCTGCATTGTTTCGAGATACAGTCGCATAACTTTCGCTATACAAGTAAGAATATTTTCAAGTCCTTTTCATTTTTTCAACTTTTCATTTTTTCTTAACAGTTTATGTAATGGGTCTAGCAATATTGAGCTTTTCGGTATGTGTTCGTGATAAAAATTTATTTTTCCAAGGAACTGTCTAATATTCTTTTGAATTTTTGGAGTAGGAAAATTTTGTATTGAGATTAGATTATCTTTTACTGGTCTTATTGTATTGTGTTCTATTATGTGTCCGAGATATTTCACTGATTCTGTTGTAAATGTACATTTTTAAAATTTTAGTCTGAAACCTTCATTTACTATTGCTTTCATTACTCTCCCTATGTGTTCTATATGTTTTTCGAATGATACTGAAAAAATTAATATGTCGTCTATGTAATTCTCTGAGAAATCTTTTAATTTGTGCTGTCTTAGAATATTAGATAGTATTCTCTGGAAAATGGCTGGTGATGCTTTTAGTCCGAACGGTAGATATATCCATTGTAAGTGCCCTTCTTATGTAACGAATCCTGTTTTTTGTCTATCTTCAATACGTAATGGAATTGACCAGAAAGCGGAATTTATATCTAATGTGGTGAAGTATTTACAGTTTCTTGCTTTTAGTATTAAATCTTCTATTAATGGGAATGGTTGAGCTTGTGGTATAACTATCTTGTTTAATTCGCGGAAATCTATACACAATCGTGATCGTTTGTTTTCATCTCTTTTGAATGCTAGAATTACTGCAAACGGACTATAAGATTCTTCAATTAATTTATTTTCTGATAGTTTTGCCAACTGGTCTTCTATCTCCTTTTTATCCTCTATAGTGCATTTATATGGTCTCTTACTGCAGTATTTATCAACCAGTAAGTCTATCCGAGCTTCGTAGTCCGAAACGGTGCCTACATCATATTTGTTTTTTGCAAATATAAAATTATACTTTTCTACAAGTTTTTTTATCCTTGTTTTTTCTGTATTATTCAAGTGATTCAGATCCGATCTAAATTCCTCTTCATTCACATGTTCGTTAAAATTTATTTTAACTTCTTTTATTTCTTTCTTTCTATCCAATGTATTTATATTTTTCTTTGTCTGTGTTTCTCTCTTTTGAGAAATCTTTATCATATCTAACCCAATAATGAAATCTTCAAAGTCATTTCTTTCTACAATAAATACATCAACGTATTCTTCTTTATTGAAAATTTTTACTTTAATGGTTACTAAACCTTTTGTTTGTCACACGATTGACCGTTTTTAAAAATATTTTATTTTTATCTTTTGTCTCTTTTTCTTTTTCTTTTATTTTGACTAGTCTCGAATTTATTAGAGAGACTTGGGAACCTGGGTCATATGTTCCGTTTACCTTTAACTTCTCTTCTAATAATATCTTTATTTTGATCAATGGTGTGGTTATTCGTTTTTTGTTTTTGCATAGGTCCACTTCTATCATTGAATTGCTTTTATTTATTCTGGTTTCTTTTCTATTTTCCTTTTTAAACCAACATTCGTCCTCTGAATGATATCTAATACCTTTGTTTAGTTTTTCGCAATTCTTATATGGTTTTTTTCTTCAAATTTCTTGTTATTATCTTGTCTTTCCTCTTTCTTTTTTTTTAAATTGTTCTTACTTACTAGATTTTCACATTTCTTTATTTCTTGTAGTAATTCTATTGAGTTTTGACAATTTTCTCTGTCTATTTTATCTCTCATGAATTCTGTTAATCCTGCTGCTATAAGCATCATCAGAGGCTTTGTCCCGATATTGTTGTCCATATCCAGTATTAGTTTTTCCTTCCTCATAGCGTACTCCATTAGTGAACCTTCTTTACATCCGTGGGATGTAGCGTACATACTTGTACTCCATCCCTTGTTTGCAAGTGATTTCAAAAATTTCTGTTTCCATTCGTTCCAACTAGCCTCCATTGTTAACGCTGTTAGTGTTGCTGAGTGCCAGTCTAAACATGCTCTGTCAAGGAATAATCTTAGGATTATGATTTTTATGTTATCTTTTTTAATTTCGAATCTTTGATATTCTCTTTCAAATGTCTCCAACCATTGTTCTGTATTTGAGTGTTTGCATACAAATTTTTCGATCATAAATTGTTCCGATATACCCTTTAAATGTATTTGGTGTTCTTTCTTCTGTGTGAGTTCTACTATGTTTGTTTCTACTATTTCGTCTAGGTTAAACATTAAATTGCCATTCTCATCGAAATACGTACTCTTCATTTCCTATGTGCATTTAATCCATATTTTTTTCTCTTGGCCTCTTTGATTGAGGCTTTTTTTCATTCTCTTATAACTTTCTGTTTTTATTAGTTCACTGTGATTACTTATAAATTTTTAATTTCCTGGCAACATATATCTTTCTTTGTCCTTAGTTGTGATAGAGGTTATAGCAATCACGTTTGATTTTCTGTCGCTCGGTGATGCCACACATTTAAATGCGAATTGTAGTTTTCTTGCCATTATAAACCAAAAATTGTCGTTTTGTAATATCTCGTATTAATTGTGTGAGGTGATAAACGAAAATATGTCTCTGTGAACAAAGGAATAAATCTTTATTTGTTAATTACTACTTATTTACTATTTACAGTCTTATCTGTGAATAAAGAAACGACAATTTACGTTTATTATTCACACTGGTTAAATTTAATACTACACTCTCGTGCTATTTCTCTCGTTTACGTTCTATTTCTTACTACCCGTTTCTTTCCCAAATTTTAATGGCTCGATTTGTAGGTAACAAAAGAATTTGTAGATAACAAAAGACAAAGGGAGGGCGGGGCAAATCTACCTGAAGAAAGTATACTTTCTTTGCATATATATATATATACCTATATGGTACAATATAGTACAGTAGAGTAGAATAGGGTAGAATAGGAGTAAATCTACTCCTAACAATAGAGGAAGAGTAGAGTAGAGTAGAATAGAACCTAGTAGAGTCTAACTGCCAATAGCTCTTTTTTAATTTTCCACCTGGTATTAATATTTTCCTTGAAGCAAGGATATCGAATAGATTTTACTAATTTTGAATAAAAAGTGCGCGACCTTTTTTTATTTATTTTTCCAAACATTGAAGCAGTTAGTCGTTTTTAACGTTGCTCAATTCGACGTTGACCCATTCGAAAAAATATTAATTGTCCACGAGTTTCTCGCACGATTTTGAAAGAGCCTTCTTTTCTCAAGAATTCTACAAATAGATTTTTAGTATATATTAAGTCCTCATTAGAGAAATCGAATGCCTAAGAACAAGCCGCCGACAAGGATAATCACTGACGAAGTTTTGAATATGAAATTTCTTCGCAGTACGCAGAGTTTACATTCCCTGTACGTGATTAGTCTCACCAGGTTTTGCTTTAACCAGTGCAGTAATATTCGCGATCTCTATATTTTTCGTGATAGCTGAAAACATGGTACAGCCCGTTACGAATATCATTTTATAAAGGCTGATTTTTGTTGTCTTTTACGATATTTGGCAGTTACGATATTCGTAACAGCAGCTCGCAAATGTTTCAGATGTTACCGCAAGATTTTCCACTGTATGACGGCGCTGTAATTTTTACTTAGACAAAATATGATTACGGGATTCAATTTTTTTATTAATAATTTTGAACCGTACGATAATGCATTTGTGAATTTTCGGTTCACGCTGCTATCCTCATCCCCGATCAATTTGATATATTTCAAACCGTGCATTTCAATGCTATAATGAAAACTTTCTACTGATATATCTGATTCAATTTGAATTGTCGGACCATATAAATTTTTAAAACATTGATGATCTCGAGAAATTTCTTTTGTATGGTTTACCTGATCACAGAAAGAACAATATTTATTGCGTATCCCAGTATATAAAATCTTTTTTGTTTCAAAACAGATAATTGCGGTTACGCCCGATAACGAATTAAACCGATTTTTATACGACCTTCTAGCTTATGATTCATTCGATGATGGCTCTTTTTAGATGACCAATCCTTACCTCCTCCTCTGCAGTTTCAGACATTAATCTGTACGCCATATCACTGAAAGCTTCAGATACAATAGTATAGTATTTTATCCATGTATTATTGGAGATACATGGCATAGTTATCGAGGCACAAAGTTCTTTTAATGCCCGCCATTTGTAAATATTATTCTAGGTACCATACAAACGTTGACATTCGAATTTTTTTCCGATGTACCATCAGTTTTAATTTAACTAATTAAATATATACTTTATACATATATACTACATTTTAATTTTATAATACTGATAAAACCATTCCGGGATTCTGAAAATAAATACATGTCCATGATTGTATAAGAAAAACGAACATATATTCCTATTGAAAAAATGCTGTTTATAAAGTAAGAAATATTCATTACTCAACATACTGACAGTTAAAACGAATTTATAACACTATCAATATTTTATACGCGATTTATTTGTAGAGAAATATGAGAGGAATTAGGAATATACAATATAAATGCTTACTAATATAAATTCCAACATATGGAATCTGTAAATTTTCACTTTGTGAGCTGGATAGACTTCCAATTTTTTGGATTTAAGACCACTGACCGTGACGCTTCGATTGTGATCGTGAATAAGAAATCGCATGAAAATAAATCCATTATTATCATAAGATAGTAAGACAAGGAGAAATGGTAACGAACGAAAACAAAACAAACATTTCGTACTTGTCATCATATGTCACTAATATTAGACGTAACTATTGGCGGTCATGTGTCAAGACAATTATAAGGAAGTTATCAACAAAAAAGTTTGAAAAAAATTACATTTATTTTGAGTATTATGTCGTACAATGAGACAAATATACCAAAGTACATGCATAAACAGAAAGAACAGGAAGATTCAGTATTATGTTTTTTCTTACCTATTTTAGTTTTATCTAATTCTACGATTTTATCTCTCCATAAATTTTTTTTTGTACATTCATAATCCATTGTTGAAATAACAAGAGTTAATATAGAATACAAGAAACATTATTTAATAACAAACATAGATAAATAATATAAGCAAAAATTTGTTCAATCGTCAATAGTATGATCGTTTAGCTCTGATTCATTTATCAAAAATTTGTGTCGAGATGGTTGTATCATTACAAAATAAGAAATAAATCGGCAAATTGTAGGAAGATTTAAATATACTCGTTCAAACCATGTTCCGTGGTATGTACTGATTTAAAAATTGCATATTACTTTTTGTCGTTTTCGATTTTTAATAACTTTATAATATGTCTGTTTACAGTGAAATATATGATTTTCGGCAACATTGATTAATCTCAGCGAATTTTTACACTTTGAACATATTATTTTATGTTCAATTTGGTAAACTTTTATTGTTAATAACTTTATAATAAACGGTGATCGACGATTAAGTTATAAGAAAAAGTTACTCAGGGCAACCATCTTGATAACATATGTCAAGGTCAAGGTCATCGGAGGTGGCTCTCTTCATCTTCATTTTTACTATAATATGAAGTAAAATGAATGAATAATAGGAATAATATAAAGCGCTAGGAAAGAAAATCGTAGATAATGTAGAAACTAACTCATATTTTGATCTTTATACAAATAATATATGATATATAAGTATATGTTCACTGATTATTATTTTAGAAAAAAAAATAATATATACTGCATGTGTCATTATACAAAATTATTCTTCTGCTGTATCTTATCTAGCACAGATCACTGTGAAATTCACATTAGCCATCAATGGAGGAAATAAATATAAGAAATTGGATAGTAACTTCATATAAATTATCAAGTAAGGAAAAAAAAATGAATTATTTAATTATTTTATATAAATAAAATAAAAAGAATACAACCAAAATCATCATTCAGTCTTGAGAACCTGCGATCCTTGAATCACGAATCTAAATAGATGCCTGCCAATGTGGTACACACTTTTTATAATAAGTTCAAGTTTCTAGTATATTAATTATTGAAGGAACTACAAAGTTTTATAAAATTTAACAATATCTCAAACCCATTGACGTAAACGACTGAACGCGTATTTTCTTATTTTCGCTTTAGAATTATCAGTCTAAAGCTCATTAAAATGATTGAGTAACTTACTGTGCCTTCACGTGCGACCATCGTGAAACGCATTTCATTGCCTTTGAAATAGTTCATAAAATCTGATCATCATCAGCATACAAATAAACAGGCAATCGTCATGGAAAGAAAATAAACATCATTCAAACGTGTTTATATAAATCAATAGTAGGAATATAAGCTACTTTTTTGTAAGAAATTTTGAGGTTTGAAATGGACATTCTACAAAAATTTTTCTTCGCGAAAGATGTCGAAAACAGCATTTAAGCAAACAGTAATAACAGGCATAATTTTGGACCGATTTTGATAAACAAGATCTCATTTTAAAAGCAAAGGTTTAATCTAGGAACTTGCTTTTTTGAATTTTTGAAAAGAATTTACATTTCTGTATGAACTATTCTCGAAGAAATACTATATTTTGATAATATTAATTTCCCATTCAAGTAGAATAAAAGTGAAAAAAGAAGTTTGGAAATACTTATAATTGGAACTCTTAAAAATCTTGGAAAAATAATATTATTCTATGATAATCCTTAGAATATACTTAATTGTGTTAAAACACCATTGAAAGATATGTAGATCAATTTTAATAGCAATGATAGTCATTGAAATTCTTATGATATTATCATCAGGATATATAAAACATTTTTCCATCAATTAGGATTTCAAAACAGTAATCAATTCTATCATCCAAACTTCTTCTTGAAAATTTTCAATATTTTAGGTGCTATGATGATAGAACTAGAGATTCGTACACTATTTAAGAAAAAGGGAGAGATGATATTAATACGTTCGAGACTACTATTATAATCCTAAGTTATTTCAAAATGTTTAACTGATCTTATGCTATGTCAAAATCTATGATTGAATATCAATAATGTAGTCGTAAGTCATTTCAAATTCAAAACGGACCTCCGTGAAAGCTGTCAGAACGTATCAAAATATATTATTTAGAAACAATAAAAATTTCTGGAGTCTCCAAGTATTCATGATAGCTTCTAGCGATGTAAAATAAGTATGTAGAAAAGAAAATCTAAAGATACTTTTATTTACATATTTAGTAAAATTCTGCTATATAAAAATGGATGTTTGAATACCATATTAAAGAACATTAAATATTAAATTTTAATTATTAATTTATTTAATTTTGTTTAATTTCAATAAATTTTATTGTTAAATATGTTAAACTGAGGTATTTTTTCTTTATATATATATATAGTGATGTACTTTATATTTCAAGCTATTATTAGATACAACCTAAAGTTATTATGTAAAAGTTATTATGTAACATTTATATAAACATATAAATGTTACCAAGTTTCACATTATAGTAAATTCATTATATTTGTTGACATAAAATATATTTAATGAATTTAAGTAGCTCTTTCAATTTTAATATTTCCAGAATTTTTCATCAAATATTTACCTTTTCAAAAAATTTTTAATAACAAATAATTATAATCATGATATTAAGAAGAAATGTTTTTAATATTCACAGACATTTAAATAGCAGGACTTTGCGGTATTAAACTATAAGCTTTTGGAAATTATATGCGTTATCCAGCTAAGCGTATCATCTGACAAACATTGGTCGCGCTTGTGTTAAAGAGTGTAAGAAAGAGGGACAAGAAGATAAAGAAACATTATTATTATTGATTTCTGACAAATTATAATTTCTACTGTAATGATGCTGGTCAAATAATTTTTCTGTTTGTAAATACTAATGTGTGATATTTTTGTAACATCGAAAGAACCTAATTCATTTCATAAGTAATATATTTGTTACTAGAGGTTATGAAATGAATCAGAAAAGTATGAACAATTAATTTGAATATGGTTAAAGTTAAAGTATTTAATAATTTTAGAATAATAAGTTTTTCTGAAATAAAAATAAATAGAAATACATTAAAACATTTTTAAACAAATTTTTAATATAACATATTTTTAATATTATTAGTATTATAATATAGTAATAATACTAACAATAATAATAATAAGAACAATAATAGAAATAATAATTATAATAACTATAACAACATTAATAAAAATAACATATACTATAATAATAACAGTAAAAATAATAATAATAATAATAATAAAAATAATGATAACAGTAATATAGATAAAAATAATTATAATAATATTAATATTAATAATCATAATGACAATATTAATTACAACAATAACAATTTTAAAAATATAACAACAATAATAATAGAACAATAATATTAATAATAATAATAATAACAATAATAACAACAATGGCAAGAATAGTAATAATCATAACTCTCTCTCTCTCTCTCTCCCTCTCTCCCTCTCTCTCCCCCTCTCTCTCTCTCTCTCTCTCCCTCTCTCTCTCTCCCTCTCTCTCTTTCTCTCTATCGTAATACGTATACGTATTCATTCTCTGGTAATAATAATCATAATAATAATATTAATAATAATTTCAATTCTATTATACGTACATCCCGTGAAATTAATCTTATAAACAAAGAGAAAGATTGCAAATGAGTTTAAAATTTCTCTAAAATCTAAAGTGGAGGAGAAAACATATTTTTTGTCTTTCTTTTTTTTTTTTCTTCAATTTTCATGTTTCTAGCCGGCGATTCATTGTTTTGCGTACACAAGTATAATTTTCATTTATTACTAGTAAAAGCATGTGCCTATGTACGAAAATTCATTCAAAATATTAGTAATGCGAAAAGCATAAATCTTTTCAATAAAGCATTTTTGGATATAAGTTTACATAAAATTCTTTCATCTTTTAGACCTTAGTAATACGTAGTATAAGTTCGGTCTCATGCTTTTGAGACATCCTATATATTTGTCGATTTTATATCTCCAATGTATCATTATCGAATGGTATACACAAATGCATATATGTAATCGATTACACTAACAATCTAGGAAACGTTCATATTCTAATTCTTCGTTAGGATATTCCTTAAAAATACCAAATTCGTCATAGCATCTTGATTCACTAGATCAAACATCAATGATTTGTTGATATTTTTCAAGGTCTTCTTGTCATAATGAAAAGGAGAAAAAAAATAAAAAATTGAGGAAAAAATATAAAAAGAATAAAAAATGAACGATACGGAAATTGCTATTCGATATTATCACATTTAATTATTTGATTAAATATATAAATTATAGAGAATTACGGAGAAATTATGACGATATGTTAAACACGATTTTGGGATGGGTGTTCTTAATAATGAATTTTTAATACCTGCCAAGTTTATTACGGTGCACGACGTTGATACGCGACAGAAGTAATTATTTATTGATAGTAACGAATATTAATATTTTTATTTTTTTATTTTCTTTTTCTCTCACTCTTTCATTGATTCTTACGTTCTTCACGCTAAATTTACTACTAAGAAAAAAAATTTCATCCTTTCTCGAAACTTGAAGTAAGAAATATTTATTATTATTCTTTTTTTTATGTGCTTGAATCTTTATTCGTGTCAATAAAAAAGAGGGATAATCCTCGAAACCATTGAATTTACCTTTGGCTTCAATTTACCTTTAAAACTCAAGGGCTATGTGAGTGTCTATGCCAAACGAGAAAAAATTATTAACCTTATCAATGACGTTCTGTACGAAACGAAAAGTCAATCATTTTAACCTTACCAACGGTTGTGTATTGACGAAAGTTTATTATTGTATAAAAGGCGACTGTTGTCCTTCAAACAATACATTCCTTTAAAAAGAAGTAGATTTGGCATGAAATTCTTTATTCTCAATGATTATCAGACAAAATTTAAACAAGTTATAATTGTTTATGCCGAATTATGTATCGCAATAGATAGCGAAAATAAGCCTATTGGAAAATCGAAAGCAATAATTCACTTATGATATTTTATCTTGGAAAGAGCCATATCCTTTATGTAAATAACTGGTATTCGAGTTCAGGTTTATTTAATCTTAAAGGTGAAAGGAATGCCAAAGATTAATGATCGATTAGAAAAGAGAGACATCTCATTCATCCAATAATTTATCAATCGTAAAGTGACCTTATAAAAAAGAAATATACATGCTTTCTATTATGCATACGGCAGAATTTGCAATGGTATTCAGTCATGAAGGGAAAAAGTTATCCAAAAATCTGTATGGATATTAGATAATAATTCAATGTGTACAAGAGATAAAGCCGTTATGGTTATAAGCATTGTGAATTCAATACGAAAATCATTGAAATTGTACCGCAAATTTTTGTTCATTTACTAGACAAATGCATGTGGAATACTTATTGCCTTTACAAACATAACATGAATAAAGCCAAGTTTCAATTGCAATTAATCAGGAAAATATTGGAAAAATATCATCAAAGTACAAATTATCATCATCGAACAGGTAATAAATATTATTACGATAAACATAAAGATATTTTCCTGTAATTTATGTATCGATAGGAAAAAGTGAAATAGAAGATGCGTCGTTTCCTATGCAATCGATATTCAAATAAAAGACGCGAATCTAGATATGAATTTAATATTGTAATGTAACTTTGTATGTCCATCCTTGTTTTAAAATTTACCATTCTCAATTAAATTACTAAGAATTATAATTTGATATATTAATTATCCTAAATTGTATTTTTTTTTTTATAATAATTGCAAAATCTATAAATATGTAAATAACTGAATATACATAGAACGTACATATTTTCATATTTCTCATATAATATTGCGAAATAGTGTTATGTAACACTTAAATATACATACAAGAAAATGTATGTACGTTTAAGTATGTAGGTGCCGTTGAAAGATATAAGTATGAACATCATAGATTATCGATGTACAATGTGCACACTTTTCGGTGCGTTATCCCCTTAGTGACAATTCTCTGGCGAAGCGAACTGCCGTAACGAAAGGGTAAATATTCGTATTCATAATGTAAATATTGGAGTAAATGTTTTTTTCGTATACTAAGAAATAAGGAATAACATGTATGTTAGGAGCATCAGTTTCTGCAGCAGTCAATACTTAAGGACGCTGCGCGTTTCGTACTACCAGGAAAAATAAATCGTCATTATCAGTTTCGAATGAATAGTTCGTGTAAGTAGATATATTATAAAGAGCATTAACCTTGAATGATGAAGTCCTTTTTAGAAGACACAAAATTTAGAAGGCAAAAATGTTTTTTTACTTGTATCTCTCTCTCTCTCTCTCTCTCTCACACACTCTTTCTCTAAAAAAAGATCATTTTCAATAAAAACGTTTATCTACATTTGATGGAAGAACATTTTGTATTTTTGATATTTTTATAAAAAACATATGTTTTTTCTTTTTTACTATTTTAAAACGATGTAAAACGATTATTTTCAAATTTTTATACGCAGTAATCGAGGAGAAAAAAATGTAACTTGATACATGTCAAAAAGAAAAAAAAAGAAAATTCCGTTACTTCTTTCCTTATCCATTGTTCTATCATCTCTTTTCTTTTAACATTAGTTATATATATGTATGTATATCTATATACATCATAATGATCAAAAATATTACTTAAGATTTTGACTATCGTCGATCTTTATAAAGATAACGTCACAACTTCTTTCAATACAATTGATTGGTCTATATTTAATAAGCAATAATGTGATTGGCCAATATTCTTCCAGATGTCTCTCGCGTGAGTATATTGGCTGTTGGAATATCTGATCATCACGAAAATTATTGCTTACTTAGAATTTGGATCGTCGAGTAGGGAGATCGGCGAGGTGTGGGAGATGGTGTTGGAGGAACGAGAATTGATCATTCTTTTTCTAGATATCATTCTAGATATCACGTCGATCACTGCTAATGGTAAATTCATTTTGCGGCGAATAATTACTTATTTGAATACCTTTTGATCGTTTTAACATATATTATTATTTTTTATTCTTATTATTTCATATCGTAATAATTGCGATTGCAGATCGCGTTTGCGAATGCGAGAATGTTTTTTACATCTGAAAAAAGTTTCTACTTATCGAAATATACTGTTCCTTTCCTAAGAAACAACGTGTCTGTTGTTTCTTATTCTGTCATGTGACTTCCATATAATCAAATATGAGCCAGCAATTAAACAGAAGAGAAATGCGTTTGTTTATCAAGAAGCGGTATAAAAAAAGACATCAGATAACAATTTTACAAACGGACAGTAACAGTTTCTATATATGTAGATACGAATACAAGTGGGAATGAAAAAGCTATGACGTAAGGAAAGGAAAGACCAGAGAGAACAAAGTAGTCTTGAATGGATCAATGAAGAGAAATATCAAAGAAAAGAGTATTGAGTACGATTCTGAGTGGACCGACAGAAAGTAACGACTGAGTAAAGAGTATAAAGTTGAGTTTGGAGAAGACCAGAGAAAGAGTATGATATTTAGTAGACCAGATATAGAACAAAGGATTAAGTCAAATTCATTTTTCTAAGTATATATTTTTTGTCGTTACATTGAAATATTCTTCATCCTTACAATTACTATTTACATTCGTGCTACATTATCATCTTTGTGATTATTTCAAATTACAGTTAATTTTTACTTGAATGTATGAATTTCATGTGTTCCAGTATAATTGTAACAGAGCTTGTTTATTGAATACTTGGAAAGTAGATTTTGGAGTCTGATAAAAACTTCCGTTCTAATTAATATCTTTGCTAAATATTTCTAAAAGAAAATTATGATATACATGTATTATTATCGTTGTGGTATCTTTTTGATAATAATCTGGCGAAGTAAAGGATTTTTATTAGATAAATGTGTATTGAATTTATTAATGTGGTGGCTGAAAATATTACAAGATTATTATTTTTATATTACAAGTGCGATAATAAGCTAGTTAATCAATGATAGTGAGTCTTACTTAATCTATGATATATATATCACAAGTCAAAGAACCTTACTCTGCCCTTGTGTACATTACTTAACACTTAACATCTAATCGACTATGACGTTTCTAAGTAGTATAGACAAAAAGCTTTGTTAAATCAATTGCAAAGTCGACTCTGTCAAGATCGACTCATGAGAGAGTTTTGGAAGAAACTTAAGACATGGAAATTTATTTTTAAAATCGTTTTACTTATAAATCGATCCAATCCAAATTCAATATAGATGAGTATAATTTTTATTTGTTACTAGATTTCAGAAATGCATTTCAAGGTAATTGAAGCCAAGGAATTGGTATTCAAAGATACTAATGGAGAGAGTAATCCATTTTGCGTTTTTATCTCGAATCAGCTCCTATTAGGAAATATAACACAGCTGTACAAAATCCAAGGGAAAGAAATTTTCAATTGTGAGTTGCTTTTTCGATGATTTATAATTACTTTTCTTTATGTGATTATTATGCGTCTGAATGTGTGTAACACTCCATACTCTAAGATTATATACTACTACATCAAGAAGTTTGAGCACATAGCAAGTAATACTAGACCGAAGACTAAATCGAACGAAGATGCTATCAGATATCAAATTAAGGTAATTCAGTTAATTGGAGCACATTTACGAAGATCTACAGATTGTTACAAGGTGTTCATGAAGAAGGTTATATAAAAAATATATCATTATTATTGGAATTTATTTTATGTTGTATATTCGTTTATGTAAAAATATCATTTTTCGGAAAACTAATTTCCCTTAGGCAAGAACGTTGTATATTATATATGAAAAAAAGCAAAAAATAATTTACATGTGCATGTATGCTGTGAAAGATGTGTTTACTGAGGTTGAAACGCATAGAAGTCGATAATAATAATGATTCTGAGTTGACGCTTGTTCAAATTCCATCTCACATTTCAACGATATGCTATGTAAGACATAAAGTCAGTGAATTATTTTAATGATTATTTAACGTATCTATATTAAAATAATTAATTGTTTTATAGACTGGGCCAAATTGTTTGTGCTGAAGGACAATTGGAATTTGAAAAAATACAGAATTATAACGACTGGTAGTTTAAAGCTGGTGTAGCACACTTTGAATGGATATAGCAGTATACAAGGCTTTAAAGAACTTTTTCAGTTAGTAATGTAGAAGTAAGAAATATATATTTTAAAAGTTCACTTATTCAAATATATGTTTACATATTTTAACTATTATTTCAAAAATTATTTATAAGAAAAAGATCACGTTCATTCTACTCTAATTTGCACCGAAGACTTCATGCACTCATTAAATTATACAATCTTGATACAAATGAGACATGGAATATGCAGATTTTTTAGAAGATTGAATAATATCCAGATACTCACTTTTCATGTAGGTAAGCTTCAATAATTTATAAGTTTGATAATTTTCTAATAATTTAGACGATCTTTAATGCATACGGAAAGCAAGAAACAAATATGGAAGCAATTGTAGATTCGCTTAAACTTTTCATAGCTCGTTAAGTGTAATAATAATTTTTATTTAAAATACCGATATGTTAAATTTTATATTAGAAGTCGTTGCCTTTATTAAATATAATTTTAATTTATATTGTCTATACTGAACAATTTTAATGTAGCAATTGTTGGCATATTGTAATGTAAACGAAAGGTTTGAATCTGCACGAGTGATTGGTTGTAATTATTTAGAAGAAGAATATTGAAAAGAAAATTAATAGATAGAATATCTAGAAATAAATAAAATAAAAAATACAAATTATCTCTCTCTTCCTCTCTCTCTCTCTCCCTTTCGCTTTCTCTCCCCATCTCTCACTCTGTCTCTGTCTCTCTCTTATCTCTGTAATTAACATAAATACAAAAATCAAGAAAGATTGAATATATGAGTTACTAACACAAAGATGTAAGAAGTGAATGTGTGAATTAAAAATGTGAAGAAATTGTAGGTGTTTCAATAAGATAAAGAAATATTGAGTGAGTAAATGATTTGGAGAGATAGAAAGATAGTGAGTGAGCGAGGTGGAAAAATTAGGAACGTTTCATAGAGATGAAGAAGTAGTGAGTTAGTATATGAGTGAGTAGGATAGAGAAAAAGTAGTGAATATTTCATTATATATATATATATATTATATAGTAATAATATTATTTAAAATAAAAGATAAAAAAGAAGTTAAAAATATAATTAACAAACATAATGGACACTAAAAAACTTAGTATATGAATTAATAATTAAATTTATCCTTATTTTATACAATGAAAAATAAAAATTTATATAATAAGAGGTAACTCAAATTATACGGCTAAATGTTTTTAATTATTGTCACGATTCACAACTCTTTATTATTATCATCATTATAATTAATACTATCATTTCTTTTGAATGTTATATCTTCATAAAGTGAAGTCATGAGTTTTTTATATTTCGCCTCGATAAAAAAATAAAAAGAGAAAGAGAAGGTAAGACATTTTTAAATGTTGAAAAGAGGATGCTTGACAATTTAAAAGAGAAATAAAATCGAGTAGTGGGAAAAAAATAAGAAGAAAAGTCAGGAAGACAATCGAGCAAATAATTTTTTCGAAGTAATAATAGAAATGCATTTAACTAGTAATTAATAAAATTATTCATTAATGCGATAATTTTATAATGTTATATATTGTATATATTATGCTTAACTACATGTTTTTTATTCGAGCATTGTTATCGGCGAGTGTAGTTATTTACTTCGATACTTAGGGTTTAATTATCTCTTTTCTCTTTTTTTTTAAACTTTTCGATTCCGAAATACGTTGGATATATTTAGAATATTTTCTTAATCAATTGTTCGTATATTTAACAGAGATTTTAGTTATTGCGCAGATTAGATATTAATTTGAAACTCCGTTTTTGAACTCCTCTGAGTATAAAAAAATAGAAGAAGAAGAAGAAATGCATTTCGATCCACTCAGACAATCAATCTTTTCAAATTTTATCGAAAAAATTATTAATTCTATATCGATTAAACCTGATTCGATGTTTTTCAGAACCATTCGTTTCGCTTTACGATTTGATTTTCTCTTGCATGACCTCCGCGAAAAGGTGAAAAATTGAAATCTCGTTCGTTTCTTTCGAAGCCGTTTTCTAGCAATGCGGTTTACCAAGAGCAACAAGAAGATAACATTCTTGTGAGGATATTATTTGATATTATTTGACAGATACGATTTAGTTTGTGCTGGATGCTTCCGTTTGAAGCATAGCCAGTGACATTGGTAACTCGATTGTCTTACTGGTGCTTTGGAGATTTCTCTAAAACTGCCCATAAAGGTATTAATGAATTAGAAAAGTGAAATGTAAAAGAAGAAATTCAAATAAAAAGTATCGGGAAAGCAATATTCTATTGGTAGTGATAGTGTCGGGATAGTTCGTTCGAAATCTTTAACTAATCTCGTGCGTGGTCCTTTGTTCTGGTGATCGTGTGGAACCATGAGTATTGCATTGATATTTGAAGAGTAAATGACCGGCTCGACTCATTATCGAAGACTAAGCATTTTACTAATAATGTCTAAGCTCGGACAAAGGTAGCAATGTGTTTTTATCTGCTTATTTTTTTAGGGATCATCCAAGGAATTCCCAGGAATAGATATACCTAATAGGGATATGTTGTCCTTAAGATGAAGTACTATACATACATGAGGTTGCCCACGTGCGTCAATATACTCTTAGGAAAAAATACTGTAAATATCTGAGGTTACGCATGTGCGCGTCAACAATGGAGATAGATTAATATAAATATTCTCAACTCGAAGTTTAATTATTCTATTTAGAAACAACAATAATTAATAACAATTATTAGTTATGGTCTACGTATTTTACTTTATAATGGTGTATATTTATTTTTGTTATTGAAAAATTTTTATTTTTGTTCATATTGTACTTATAATAATTAATTTGAAAATTTTGGATTATACTTTTATAATTTCGTAATCCCGCTGAGAAAACAATCTGGTGGCCTCACCTTGGTGCCATGCGAAAAATATCGGGTAAGTGCCGATGGGTCCACCTTGGTGACATTCGGAAATTATTGCTCAAGCACCAATGGCTGCATTATGGAGAATTCAATTCAAATTCAAAGCTGGAGAACGAAAGAATATTGCGTGTTCTGTAACTAACAGTAAATTACAGACGTAGCAACTTTGTGTTTCATAAAAACCTGTACCCTTCGACAATGGCAAACGAAAAAGAAGATACAATTATACATGATGAGTGTGTGGACATCTTGTCTGATGTTCCATCCGAATTTCAAGATTGTGGGGAACTAGAAGACATTACCTCTTCAGAAAAAGAAAATGAGGCAATATCTTCGGATGAATCTGAAATATGTAGACAGAAAATTCGGCGAACACTACCGTTATCAAGTGATATAGAAGAATCAGACGAAGATAACAGTAGACAGTAGTCAGATTTTGATTTACTAAGAAACAATAATGCTTTCGAAGGATTTTCTGGTCCTAATGTACTTCCCAGAGATACAAACAATATCGAGGATGTCGTGGAACTATTTATAGGGAACGACTTGTTTGAATTTATTAGTACCGAAACGAATTTATTAGTACTATGATCAAAATTCCACTAGGAGGAAGCCCGATAAAAAAGTGCAAAATTTTTCAGTGTTACGGCAGTCGAACTAAAAAAATGGTTTGGACTGATTATTCTTATGGGAATCGTTAAAAAATCAAGGATTGAAGATTATTAATCGACAAATCCACTTTTGGAAACACCAATATTTGGTAAAATGATGTCCCGCAATAGATTTCGGCAAATATTATCGTTTTTATATTTCTCGGATAATAGAAAAATATCTACCAATGCCGACCGGCTGTTCAAAGTACAAGGTATAATTGATTATTTTACAAAAAAGTTTCAAGAAAACTTCAATCTTGGTAAAAATATTACAATAGATGAAGGAATGATACCATGGCGTAGGCGATTGATTTTTAAAGTTTATAACCCTTCAAAAATTATAAAGTACGGTATACTTGTCCGGATGCTCTGTGATTCCGTTACAGAATATATTTCGCGTTACAAAATATATTCTGGCATTAAAAAACCTTTAAAAGATACAGTGATAAAACTATTGAAAAATGTTACTGGAAAATGGCATCACTTGTATATGGAAAACTACTATAACAGTGTGGACTTGCGGAAGATTTGCTTACGAAGAAAATTCGCGTTCGTGGAACGCTGCGTAAGAATAGAGGATTACCGGCAAAATTGAAAAACTGCAAGCTAAATGTATTTGAAACCAACCATCAACGAAGAGGAGCAGTACTGGTGCAAGTATGGAAAGCAACGAAGACGAAAATAATAACATTTTCTATCAGACACAATGGCGGTTTAGTTGACACAGCAAAAAAATCCAGAAAAACCAATAGTACGATTAAAAAACCCGCATCTATTTTGGATTATAATAAATATATGAAGGGTGTAGATCGAGCTGATCAATCTTTGAGCTATTATCCTATATACCGGAAAACCATAAAATGGTCAAAAAAAGTAGCATTATACCTTTTCAATTGCGCTTTATACAATGCGTTCGTACTGCAACAACATTATACAGATTCCAAGAAACTCCACTTTCATGATTTTTTATTGAAAATATGCGAATCTTGGATAAAAGATCATTCACCTGTTGGTGAAGAGAACTTGGAGGTCCCGAGTATATGGCGTGCTTCCAGTCGTGATTCAATCAACAGACTTTTCGGCCTCGTAAAGGAACACCAGCTGATACGTATTTCAGAAACCAACAACCGAAAACGCAGAAGGTGTCATGTGTGTTATAAAAACAAAAAAATTAAGAGAACTAATTTAATCTGTAAATCTTGTGGAGTTGCGCTTCACTTTGGAGACTGCTTTGCTTCGTTTCATTTAAAAAATAAATACTAAGTTTTCAACAAAATATACATAAATAGATAAACATGTAATACAAAAAAATCTTGTACTTATTTACATATGTATACCCTCACAATTTCGAGAAAATTGAGAAACAGGATTGAGACATGGGAACTGACGATAAGATTAGTAAACAAGAACCTCGGAAAACCGCCAGCGATAAGCGAAATTATGTAAGTCAGTTCCACTGGAGCGACACGAAAAAATCTAGATTAGACGTGCGGACGGCATAGTGTTATTAATACGAATTCATTCATATAAAGCTGTTTTCGCTTAATCAATGATTTTGTTTTATATCATGATCAAGATATTCATAAACGTTCCTTTGTTTATCACGAATTATTTCGTATGAATTCATTCATATACAGCTATTTTCATTTAATTAATGATTTTATTTTTTTTTCCTTAATTAAAAATCAGAGAATTCAATGAGTTCATAAATGTTCTATCGGTTATTACCAATAATTTCCTACGAATTTATTCGCATACAGCTGTTTTGATTTAATCAGTAATTTTGTTTTTTAATATGATCAGAAAATTCAAAGATTTCATAATTGTTCCTTTGGTTATTACTAATAATTTTGTATGAATTCATTTATCTAAACCAGTTTCCATTTAATCGTGATGTCTAGGAAACATGGAACGGAGTCTTGTTAAATTAATAATCAATGCAGCTGTACAACATCGAACCATTTGTCGTATCGTTTTTAGGAATGAGAATATGAATAGAGAGAGAGAAAGAGAGAGAGAGAGAGAGAGCGAGGAGGGGGTGGTGAGGGAGAGAGAGAGAGAGAGAGAGAGAGAGAGAGATCTCATTTAGTTTCATTTCGTATTTGCCATTAATAAAGAGAACCTTTCACGATTTATCATTTTAACGTAGAAAAACATTCTCACGATCGCGATTCTTTGTGTTTATGAGAACTTTTTCGTTATACGTTATCGAAACTATATACAGGGTGTCGCAATATAATAATTTCTTATGTATCTTACAAAATAATTTCTCAAGTTTCTCATGCGATGTTATTGTGACGCATTTGTTATTATATTAATTATATTATTCCGTATCGTGACATTAGTTTATTGTCGTTCATTGTTCACGATTAGATTTAAATTTCATTCGAAAGATGATGAAAAGATTTTCTTGTAAATGAAAATAAATAAAAAATATCATATCCTCTATTCAAATTGAAATTCACGAACGCTTACGACGATTCCGATTTCGAAATAACGAAATTAAAAATTTCGAGATCGTCCAAATACGAGAAAAATAGAAAGGAAGGAAAAAAGAAAGGGAAAACAAAAAAATCGCGGAATAGTTACAACGTCGTTCAAGAATTTTTTCCAATTGGAGCAAAAGAAAGAAAAAAAAACTTTGAGACATCCTTTATATATCATCTTGAGGAGCGATTCCTTTCGTGTGTCTTTGCCCGGAGGCTCTTCGATGCTGTAGATATGATAGAAGAATAAAAATAAGAGAAAGAAAATAGAAGAAGAAAGAAGACGAAAGAAGAATAAAGAATAAAAGAGAATAAGAAGAGAAGAGAGGGGAAAAAAGGAGCATAGAATTATTTACCGTAGCTACGCCTGCAACTCGTGAAATGTAATGCGGAATAATGTTTTACATCGTTTCGTGAGGATAGGTATCCCAGCTAACTCCTATCTCAGCCACCAATCCTTTCCGTTTCATCCTATCCAACTTCACACCGTCCCAACCCCCTTCATCTTGTCACTCTCGTTAAAGCTTTAAGTTCACTTCGTAGAAAACCGCGAACTTACGACGATATGAATTTTGCAACGTTAGGACGTATGCCCGGTACATTCATCATCTCACTTTTTATCCCTTCCACTATCCCCTCACCACAGCCACCATCTCATCCTATTCACTCCCTTAGAATACATTCTTAAAGTGGCTAGCTGCCAATAAGTTAATTTGAACTGATCATTTGTGAATAAGAAATAATACAGGCTATATTTTTTGTAATGATATTCTTACTTCGAGAATGATAAAGGACATTTTTTGTTGGAACGTTATTGCATCGTAAACTTTCACAAAATTGACAAATTTCGATTTGCATTTTTTTCTTTTTCGTTTTTACTTTTTTTTTCTTTCTCTTTTTCTTTTCTACTACTCTTTCTCTTTCTTACTTACGCCGTTTTATAAATTAATGATTTTTGAGAACATGTTATTCTTCTTTTTCCCTTTTTAATTTATTTATCTTTTTTTCCTTTTTCGAAATATCTACACGATAGCAAATAAGTACGAATTAAGATTATTTTTTTATATTTTTTATTTTTTTATTTTATTATCTATATTTCCTAAATTTGTCCTTAATACGTCGATGATTATCATTCATGAGCAAATGGTAACAATCCTTGAAACCATAAAAGATTTTTGTGATTTTTATTTTGACAAAAAAAAGAGAAATAATAAACGATCGAATAGAACGACTCTTACATTATCAGTTTTAGTTTATGGAAAATTATTTATTTAGAATAAATGAAATAATAAATTTGTTTTATTAAAATTATTTTATTTATAATTTTATTTAAATGTTACATTTTTTAATTCGTAATATTTGTAGATTAATATAAATAAATTAATTTAATTTGAATAATAAAAATTTTATTTTCTATTTTTTTATCTTTATTCTAGTAATTAATTAATTAATTAATTAATTAATGGAATTATTAAAATGATCAAGTGGTAATTATGTTTTAAGATTATAATTAATATTTTGCAGATAACTTTTAAAATGTTTCTTGTGACTAAAATTTCAGATGAAAGCAACACATTTTTAGATTTAAATTTTTTTTTGAAGAATCAAACCAAATTTATTCGTAATTCAGATCTCGAATTTTATAAAAAAATAAAAACTTGACTTAACTGGACATAATCAGATAATAATCTAAAATAAAAATCGTAGATAATGATCAATAATAGTTATCAAAAATTTTCGTTTCTATTAAAAAATAGAATAATAAAACTACGAATAGAAAAGATTTATATTAAAATTTAATTTCTTATTAGCGATCATTTCGCTCGTTTTTATCCTAAATTTAAAGGTGAACAATCATATATGTATGTATATAATTATATAATATTTGTAACAAATTAAATTTTCTGACGAGTTATATCAAAATAATGATAAACGAGGGTAAGACTCATTGTCACGGTCCTTATGATGTTTTATTATTATAATTTTATGAAATTTTCTTAAAAATTTCACATATCTTCACCGTAAACGAAATCAAGTTGTTAAGAGCAACCAAATATATAATCCGTAAAATGTACACACAGTCAGACAGACAGACACACACACACACAGAGGGTGAGAGAGAGAGGGATAGAGATACAGTCACAATAATTTATAATGACAAGCTTATAATAATGAAAACTCAATTGTCGATCTTCCAAGATAATATATACAAAAATCTTGTACATTTTGATTAAACAACCAGTTAAAAAGTAAATAAGACATTCAAAGATCGATTCGTGAAAATAAACGTAGGAATCATCGAAAGATACATAACGTTTTCATTTACCCTCCATTTTTTTCATGATTATACATTTGTACATTACTTCCGCGGACACATATTTACGTATATATATATATATATATATATATATATATATATATATATATATATACATAGTGTGATGTCCTTCTATATATATGTGTGTCTATTCACTGTAAATAGCTCGCATTTATTCTTACATCTTATGAGAAGAGTTACGTGATAAAATCTGCGAACGTATACAAAGGTAACGTGTTTATTTGGATATGTACACGTAGAATTCCCCAAGAGTATAGTATAGAGAATGTTTATATTAACGAATAATCTCATTTTTGTTTGTTTATTTACGTATATAAACAATGCGAAAAATAGATGGGTCAAATAAAAACAGATGTTAACGTATATCACGTAATATGACTAGACTATGTTTGTTTTTTTCAAGATAGAGGGAGGAGATTGTGAAATTATACATGTTAATTAGAATATTTGTCAGAAATCTATAAAAAGGACGATTGTTTCTTTATAAAACTGTTATCTTTCATTATTAATACCTTTTACGTCACTTATTTCATTTTCTTTTATTTGTCATATATAAATTAAACTGTATTAATAATTTACTAGATGATATACTTGATATATATATATATATATATATATATATATATATATATATATATATATATATATATAATGAAGTTGAATCTAAGAATTTAGTTTTACGAGAATGAAAAACAGTTTTACATAATGAGAATGAAGTAATTTTATTACTAGACACATTTTCTAATTTTTTCTTTAATTCTCTCTTTATCTCGTCCGAATTGAAAGTCTCAAAGTGTAGCAGGATTCCCAAGTGATTATGGTACGGCGCTATTGTTCGTATATTTCCCCTTTCCCTACTTTTCTTTTCTGTTGCTTTCTTTTATTTCTTTTTTCTTTTTTTTTCTTTTTCATCCATTATAATCCGAAAGAGGTTTAAATCTAAATGAGTTCGTCGTTTTTCCATAAAGCATAGGAAAAACTCGCGAACTATAAGCTGTAGCTGTCTCGTTGGACGGTCTATGCGTCCAGGAGGTATTTAACGTAAGGCCCATTAAACGGAAAACTTGGACATTGCTCTCTATAAGGAGGTCACATTTTAAAATCTTACTTCTGACCTTATCTCTTTATGAATAATAATATAAAGAACAATATAGAAATAGAAAAAATGATATAAAAAAATAGTTTTTTTTTAAAACCACGTTTAGTATTATATATGTTATTATATTGTTTAAAATCAATGCTAAGAAAAAAACAAAGTGTTCTATGTGTTACTATTTTTTTCTTTTCTTTTTAATTTAAATTTGAATCGATAATTCTTTTTAACGCGAATATATATATATATATATATATATATATATATATATATATACATATGCAGTTTTCCCTTTTTTGTTTATTAAAACTAATTGTTACGGAAATGTCGATTTTTATTTTCGATAAAATATTTAAAAAAAAGAGGGAGAGAAAGAAAAAAGAAAGAAAATATCTTCGTGAGTGAAATCATGATATTTGATATAATTACATGGAAGTAAGCGTTTAACGAGTCTGGCTTTAATTACGTGAAACTTTTAGAATGAAATTTCGAATTTTACAACAAATATTTTAAGTTATTTGCAATTCGATAATACCGTAATAAATTATCTGATAGGAAGAACAAACAGGAATAAAAAAGAAAGATTTTTCGAATTTATTAATAAATCGTGTTGAATATTATTATTTAAAAATTAATTTCGGTTAATAAATGAGATGTTATTTTTATTTATATCGTAAAATTCATTATATCGTTTTTACTTTTTTTTTTGAACGTTTTGGAGCGATTACGGAAAGGAGTCATACAATTTATCTAATTGAAAACCATCGAGCATGTCACAAATGGATTTTGTTACGCCTGAGGTATGTTGTAAAGGGATTTGTCCTTAGTATGAGACTAACGAAAGAGAACAAACATTTCATTTAATGACAGCATCTGCTTTTATAAGAAAATCGGTATTAATATTTTACGAATAGATTGTTTGTTCAATTTCGTGTCAATGGATTTTACCGAGGAAAGAGAATTTTATCGTTAATAAAAGTTTATATATAAAAATTTATATATAAAAAAAGAGGAAAACTTCTCACACTTTCATTTGTCAGGATTTAACTAATTCATTTTTATTTCCTCTAATCTTTTTCTATTTGATCTTAAAATCATGGATTATGAAAGATTATTCGATAATATTTATTTTCTCAGAAGGAAAAGATTATTTCTCAAATAGTAATTATATTGAAATTTTTTTCGAAATGAAAAATTTCATTATTATTTATTCTTATATTAATTGCAATAACTTAATTGCTTCATTCACTTTTAAAGCAAACTACATTATAAGCCAGGCTAAATATATTTCTGTTAAATTTGTCTTTTATTTCTGGCCAAAATATGTTTCAAATGTTTCGAGTAGAAAGAATGAAAAAAAATATAAACAAGGAAAGAAAAAGACAAATAGGAAAGAAAAAGAAAAAAATAAATATTTACGACACGAGCGGTACTTGTATCCGAGCCAGTGCGAGTGCTTCACATTGCCTACTTCGCTAAACTTACTAATAGCAAACTAAATAAACATTACAAGTATACAAACCACCTTTAGAACTTTTTTTTATAAACAACGATACGTTTTTTCTTCTCCTTGTTTTCTTCATTTTTTTTTCTTTTTCTTGTACTTTTTCACTTTTTTCTTTTGCTGATAACGTTTTATTTTAAAGACTTCTTTGTCAAAGAAAACATTACTTTTTTGTCAAAGTTACGTACCTTTTTAATGTCAGAATTATGTTTTACAAGTAGAAAAACTCTTATATATTTTTATAATGCTTTCAGTTAAAGAATTATATATATATATATATATATATATATATATATATATATATATATATATATATATATATATATATATATAAGAAACGACAATTTACGTTTATTATTCACACTGGTTAAATTTTATACTACACTCCCGTGCTACTTCTCTCGTCTACGTTCTATTTCTTACTGCCCGTTTCTGTCTCAAATTTTAACGGCTCGATTTGTAGGTAACAAAAGAATTTGTAGATAACAAAAGACAAAGGAAGGGCGGGGCAAATCTACCTGAAGTAAGTATACTTTCTTTACATATATATATATATATATATATATATATATATATATATATGTAAAGAAAAAAATAAATGTAAAAAATGTAAAAAAATGTAAAAAAAATATATGTAAAAAAAAATATGTATATATATATATATTAAAACATATTTTATTTCAATAGTTTTCTTTTTGTAATATTTATAAACGAATGCTTTCTTTACGTTTTAGATATTTTCAAAAATAACAGACCCCGACATATATCTGATCTTAACATAGCGGTCTTAACAACCTGATTAAAATTGAAGCTAAATTTAAATATTATTTACATTATGTACATTCTACATTATATTAGTAAAGATTAAAAACAAAGTATAAAAAATAGTAGTTATAATGGTAAAGTCATCTTTGTTATTTGCAAGATCATAGATCGATGCTCGTAAGGATACCTTTCTCACAAGTATTTTTATTTTTGTACAACTTAAAAACGAATATTCGGAACAAAAAATCTAAACAATTTATCCGAACATTTCTTTACTTTGAGAAAATCTGCTACACGTTCATACAATAGCTATTTGTTCAGACCATTTTCTGATTTTTATGCTATTTGAAGTCCTCGAAATAAAACATTTTGGAAAATAATTAATATTTTTTAGACTTATTTATTTTTTCCATAACAACAAAAAGACATCGATAATCAATCAGCGAATTTTCATTTTTCTTTATAAAGATTCCATATTATTAAAATTAATTAATAACTAATTATATCGAAAAATTGATAAGTGAGAATCGATAAGAAAGAAAATAAAATCGATGGTAGACGAAAATTAATGGAATAGAAGGAAAAGCTAATATTATAAACTAGTGATAACGATTGTAATAAGGATAGACAAAGAAAAAGAAGATATGTACGATAAGAAAAGATAAAAAACGAAAATAAAACGAGAAATGGCTAATTAGTATGTTCGGATCGCAGAAACTTTTCATAACAGTAACATTGAAGTTACGATCAATCGTTTAACACGATTCAGATTTCATAAAAGTAGCCGTAAAAATAAGAGTAACGGTTGAAATATTCAACGTGTTAATATTCTATTGCAACGGTTCTTAAGGATAACCAATCGGATTGTGAGAAATGTTTTGACGTCACTGTTAACGAGCGATAAAACGAAAATATCTGCAAGTTCCATTATCAGATAAATTTAAAAGACTATCCGATTAATTTTTTAACTCGCCGAAAGATAATAATATACAATGAGTGTAAAAACTATTGGTACAGCAATGAATTTAAGCAAAAATTTTGTAAAACTTTGTTTATTACACAAAAATTTTAACAAAAAAATATATAAATAATCTTAGAAATTTGTAAAACGAATGTTATTAAAAAATAATTATTATTTAAATTTATTATGAAAATATTAACAAATTTTCAAAAAATAATAGAAAAAGTACGCGTAATAATTATTCGTACATTTCTACGTTTACAAAAAATATTGTACATTTTAATACATAAACACAATAAAAAAGTTTCAGTATTAGAAATTAATTTTTCTTCGAGATAATCCCAAAAGTATTGGGAGAAAAAACATTCAAGTCTGAAGATTATGCATGGTATTTTTAATTAATTTAGTATCACATACGAGATCCATTGTCGCATATTGTAAGCGAGTTTTGGATTATTATCTTGTAAAAAGATATATAATGGTACTGTAAACCAAGTTTATTTGCATTAGCTTGAAGATGT